>NW_024749662.1:0-7845 GCF_018991925.1 Homarus americanus
ACTACTACTACTACTACTACTACTACTACTACTACTTTTTTTTTTTAAACGTGGCCTCCAGCCTCCCCCAATAGCCACACCTTCGCCACCATTTATTTACCTTAATATTAACTATCCTAATACATAAGCAACTATCCTATCTGTGTTAAATTAGTTGAGCCGCAGATCGATGCGGCATTCGGTGACTGTAGCCTCATAGTCGATATCTGCAGCAGTTGACGGAGTAGGGGCAGAAGCTCTCGTTCCCCTGAGGCAGAGCAAAGCCGACCGAAGGAGAGAGAAGGACAGTCGACATCTCATCCAGGCTGTGACATAACTTCTGGGCTGCTGCTTCTGTTCGGAGATCAGCTCCGCGAGTCTGGCGTAGAAACATCTTGCGCTTGGGCCCATCCCACCAGAGGTTGTGAACACTAGCGGAGTGAAGCTGCCTTGATCGACATTTTGAATTCTCTCCCCATATGCCCTTCTCTTGTCGTTCTCGTTCCTCCTATGTGCAGCATCGAGAGCTAGGTTACGGTGACAAACGGCCATGGGATCAAAAATCCTGATGTCGAAGAAGGCTCGCTGTCCCCGCGTCCAGAATCCTCGAGCACTGACGTCCACACGGGCTTCGTTAGATGTGTTTGAAGTCCTGTGTTGGAGGATCTCGCCATCCAGTGGAAGGAGGGTCGGTTCTACCATGACGTCCCGGCAGGTTTCCTTCAACATATTTGCTGTGAGATCCCTTACCTCGTCATGCCTCATGCATATGAAGCCCCCCTTCTTGCAAACCATGGCGTGATCGCCATCATAGGAATAGCCACACACGCATTGGGAGGGCAAACCATCTACTGGCCAACCGTACCTTAGAGCAATGGCATCTGTAAATTCTTGTTTGTTAAGGCTGAAACCATTTGCCCTTATCGGTAACGTAGTTAACCAGTTCGAGGCGCCCACCTCCTGCGCTATAGCTACTTTTTTTGTCAGATTTTCTGGAACCTGCAGCAATAATTGCTGCAACATGTCATTTTGGCAGTGCTGCCGATCTGTTGTAATGGATCTACGGATCTTATTAACTTCGCTGGTGTCCACTTCCCCTGTTGCATTCTGGGCTATTATGTGGTCAGTGAGGGCTGCCGTGAGCTTAAGTGAATTTTGATGTTCAGAGTCAGCAATCTCCTCTGGATTAGTTAGTCCCATCCCTCCCAGTCTTGGTGGAAGTGCAAGAAGTGTTCTTTCTACTGGGGTTAAGTCGTGGTGTTTCACTAGTTTGGGAATGAACTTGACACTGATTGCTTCTTCCAAAGGGTGGAGGAGGGGTCGGATCTCAGGGATGGTACGCATCAGGTAGTTCCAACGATGCTTGACTCCATGTGTGAATGCTGCAAAGGCCGCATGTGGCTCTGTGTTAGCAATCTCCGATAGAGCATGGATTTCGCTAACCCACTCGTTCACCTTTCCCCCTACGTACTACTACTACTACTACTACTAATAATAATAATAATAATAATAATAATAATAATAATAATAATAATAATAACAATAATATAATAATAATAATAATAATAATAATAATAATAATAATAATAATAATAATAATAATAATGATAATAATAATAATAATAATAATAATAACTACACTTCTTTTTTTTTTTTTTAAACGTGGCTAGCCTCCAATACCTTCAATTTATTTATTATATTAAATATCTAATACATAAGAACTATCTATCTGTGTTAGATCATTGGTGACTGTGCCTCATAGTCATTCGCAGTTGCGGAGTGGGGCAAGCCGAGGAGGGAGAGAAGGACAGTCGACATCTCATCAGGCTGGTACTTTGCGTCTGTTGGGAACATCTGGCTTGGGGCCCATCCCACAGGGTTGTGAACACAGGGAAGTGCCTGATCACTTTGAATTCTTCCCATATCTTCTTGTCGTTCTCGTTCTCCTATTGCAGCATCGAGCTAGTTCGGTGACAAGCCATGGGATCAAAATCTGATGTGAAAGCTCGTCAGAACCCGAGCACTGTCCACAGGCTTCGTTAGATGTGTTTAGTCGTGTTGGAGGATCTCATGGAAGGAGGTCGGTTCTACACGTGGTTTTTTTGGTTTTGTTGTTGTTGGTGTTTGGTGTTGTTTGTTTGTTGTTTTGTTTGGTGTTGTTTTTTTGTTTTGGTGGGTTGTGTGTTTGGGTGGTTGTTGGTTGGTTGTGGTGTTTTGGTTGGGTTTGTGGTGTGGGGTGGGTGTTTGTGTTGGTTTTGTTGTTGTTTGTCTTGGTGAAGTAAAAGTGTTCTTTCTAGTTAAGTCGTGTTTCACTAGTTTGGGAATGACTGGCGTTATGCTTCAGGTGGAGGTCGGATGGGATGGCATCAGGTAGTTCCAACGATGTGACTCATGTGAATGTGCAAGGCGCATGTGGTCTGTGTTGAATCTCGATAGAGCATGGATTTCGCTAACCCACTCACCTTCCCTACGTGCTGGTCTTGAAGTCCGTAGTGCAATTACTGGCTAGATGTTTGGCGTCCTGTTATTTTGACTCACTTTCGCCGAACTCACAGCCCGATCTATCTGGCACGATGAGGAAGTTTGTGGCGTTGGGGTACCCTATGGACTCGCGTGTTACCAGGTCCACCATGATGTCCTCCCTTTCCTGCTGTGGGTCATCAGCATATACTGGACCAGTTGTTTTATTTATTTCTTGTTGGGCCTGATAGGCTTGTCTGCCATTGCACGGGTCTCCTTGTTGCCTCGGTCGACTGTAGGATGGTATCACTGTAGACTTGTTGTTTCTCGAGGTGAAGGATCTTGAATTTCACATACATCGCAAAGCTGGACACTTGATCTTGATGTTGTGCGTGCGCCTGCGGTTAGTATGATCGTTTGAAGCATCCGGAGAGCTCAATCGCTGCTCCAATCTCTGGCGAATGGCGCCTCCCCACAGCCGGTGGCCAGCACACCTTAGGTCCCCTGCTGCTGCCTGACATCCTTTACCCTCCGTATCTTTCGATGATCCCTCAGCACTTCCCACTGGTCTCTCTGGTTTTTCCAGAGGATAAGGCGGCAGGCCGTCAGAGCCTGGGTGATGGCAGAGATGCAAGCTTTCTTGCAGGGTGGCAATGGTGAGATCGCTTGCTGGGGCAAACTTGTTTGTGTGAGATGACTCTCCAACGTTTGCATCAGACCTGAAGGGCGGCTCTCGAGTCTTCAGTGTTTTTCCACTCTCTGTTATTTTTCGGACAGGAGGCGTTTGGTGGATATGCACCGGGTGATGCTTATCTTCGCTTTCAGGGGTGTTTTCTTCTAGTTTTATGTCGTTGTTTGTGGCTTCACCGGAGTTCATGTGTGAGATCTTTACCGAGCACTTTTCCCGCATTTTGTTTTCCATTGTTTGCCCGTCATCGGTGTTTTGCTTTCCGTCACCGTAGATTTTAGTCCTGCAGTGTTCTTGCTTAGATCTCTGGCCCCAGTCTGCCACATGTCCCTTCTTTCATTGCTCATTTTCTTTGTGTGCCTTTGTGTGTGTCCTCTGACAAAATAGATGTGGTGTTACTGTATTTGAAGGCTAGGGGCGAGAAGCGGTCTAGGTAATATGTATGAGTGATCTCTCGAATCTTTTCTTTGGTGGCCGCTTAGATTCAAATAAGTTGGGGGGATTGAATTTCTGGTGGTTTTTTGACTACGCCTGCATTTTTCCATCGTGATTCACTGGGGCGGTGTTCTTATTCTCTCGGGACCCTGCTACTGAGGGCAGCATTTTTTACTCATTATCGGGTTGAGTAGACTCACTGTATCATTTCGGATATCATCGGGAGTTGGGTCGGCGATATCCTGGTGTCGGCTCCGAGTGGGTTGTGTGTTATTCTGGTCGTTATTTCTCCTTTATTTGTGGTTTTGTTGGGCTGAAGACGCAGCAGATGTTACCGGCATAGTGACCAGCACCTTGGGCGAGTAACGTCCGCCTCCGGACATCTGATTTAGTCCGGGCACAAGATTATCTGGTTCTTATGGGGAAGGGCGGAGGTGACAGGCTGGACTGGTGTGCCGGTGTGGCATGCGCGCGGTGTGTTACCCCCTAATAGCGACCATCCATCTCAGAATGTACACTTGGACAGGTTTGCACAAACTTTTATTTCCTTGTCCACTATTTATATGTTCTGATATCAGTTGTATACTCACTAGGTTCGTCGAGACCCCATTAAGTATCACTATGGTGGTGGGGGGGTGTGGGGGCGACCGCATGGGCAGCCTCTGGCCCCATAGGGGCGAGTCTGGACACCCTGTCACAGTAGGCCTAACGACACTGACCTTGGCGCCGAGCTATTATCCTACTGTGCCCAGCACAGGTCCTCATGAACGCGGTGTACGGAATTTAATTTATGCCGTAAGGGATGAGAGAAAACCTTGGGTAATGCTTGGGGTGACATCCGATATTCACGGACACTTGCAAATTCCGCTCCCACAACAGTATGTCCCCCAATAACACTTTAGATCAGGAGGGACGGTCACGACACCCACGCCGCGCTGGCCGCCGCCTCACTACTACTACTACTACTACTTTTTTTTTTTAAACGTGGCCTCCAGCCTCCCCAATAGCCACACCTTCGACATTTATTTACCTTAATATTAAATATCCTAATAGCCATAAGCTATACTATCTGTGTTAAATTAGTTGAGCCGCAGATCTATGCGGCATTCAGTGACTGTAGCCTCATAGTCAATATCTGCAGCAGTTGTCGGCGTAGGGGCGAAGCTCTCGTTCCCCTGAGGCAGAAAAGCCGACCGAAGGAGAGAAGGACAGTCGATATCTCATCCAGGCTGTAACACTAACTTCTGGGCGGCTGCTTCTGTTTCGGAGACTCCGCGAGTCTGGCGTAAAACATCTTGCGCGGGCCCATCCACCAGGGTTGTGAACACTAGAGGTGAAGCTGCCTTGATCAACGTTTTGATTCTCTCCTATGCCCTTCTCTTGTCGTTCTCGTTCCTCCTATGTGCAGCATCGAGAGCTAGAGTTACGGTGACAAGCGGCCATGGGATCAAAATCCTGATGTCGAAAAAACTCGCTGTCCCTCTCATTTTGGCATTACAGTGATGTGTTTGAAGTCCTGTTGAAAGATCTCGCATATCAATGGAAGGAGGTCGGTTCTACTACTACTACTACTAATAATAATAATAATAATAATAATAATAATAATAATAATAATAATAATAATAATAATAATAATAATAATAATAATAATAATAATAATAATAATAATAATAATAATAATAATAATAATGTTGCTATTATTATTATAATTATTATTATCATTATTATTATTATTATTATTATTATTATTATTATTTATTATTACTATTATTAAATCTCTCTCTCTCTCTCTCTCACACTTATCCTCAACATCTTGTAAACTTTCTATGTCTGTCTGTCTCTCTGTCTCTCTCCCTGTCTCTCTGTCTGGTTCTCCTCTTCAAATACATCTCTATTTTGGCCTCTTCACCTCACCATGGATGTTTACCGCTGGCTTCAAGGTGATGGCAGTATGAAAACCTGGGAATCTTTTCTTAATTTATTTTTTCAAAGATTTTTTTATAGGATATTTTGATAGCATGTTTATCTAGAGTATATTAGAGCCATGTTTCTGTAGGATATGTGTGTGTGTGTGTGTGTGTGTAGGATGCTCAGTACGACACACACACACACACACACACACACACACACACCTATTATCCTGGTTTAATATATCCTCTTGTTTGTATCTATGTTCACCTTTACCTGTTTGATAATTAGTATAGGTATTACTAATGATGTATAAATAGGTAAAAAGATTTGAGCTCATGAGTATCCAGATTTTAACCACAGTTTAGAGAGGGCGAAGATTCAATACCGTGGAAATTCTCTTCAAAAGGGCAGCTACTGAGGTCTTGGCAGCACACATTATCAACCATGGCAATACACATAAGCCACCTGAACACTGAGGGCAAATTGAGTCTTCTAAATTACCTAATTCAGCAAGGACTCTGAGGTATTAATATCAATCCAAAGTTTGTACGTTTAGTAAAGTTACATAGTCCTTAAAATTGAGGAAGTTCCATTAAAAACAACTGTAGAGGTATTACTATGAAGTTAAATGTACCTAGTGTTTGGATATCAGTCTAAGGTGCTGTAATTAGAATGATAAATTGTTTTCTTGAGCTGTAAATATTCGCAGAAAATAATTAAGATGAATATTTATTTAATGCAGCTAAGAAGATCATTATATATTTTAGTATATTTTTAGTCAATTGATCCCAGACAGTCCTAATAGACCCAAGTTCCAATAGACCCCAGTTCCAATAGACCCCAGTTCCAATAGACCCCAGTTCCAATAGACTCAAGTTCCAATAGACCCAAGTTCCAATAGACCCAAGTTCCAATAGACCCCAGTTCCAATAGACCCCAGTTCCAATAGACCCAAGTTCCAATAGACCCCAGTTCCAATAGACCCCAGTTCCAATAAACCCCAGTTCCAATAGACCCCAGTTCCAATAGACCCCAGTTCCAATAGACCCAAGTTCCAATAGACCCCAGTTCCAATAGACCCCAGTTCCAATAGACCCCAGTTCCAATAGACCCAAGTTCCAATAGACCCAAGTTCCAATAGACCCCAGTTCCAATAGACCCCAGTTCCAATAGACCCCAGTTCCAATTGACCCAAGTTCCAATAGACCCAAGTTCCAATAGACCCCAGTTCCAATCAGGGCTGTGGAGTCGAAGACAAAACCTTCGACTCCGACTCCGACTCCGACTCCGACTCCTCAAATTTTTATGCTTCCGACTCCGACTCCGACTCCGACTCCGACTCCTTGGCCTATTTGTAACAACTATTTCTACCATCCTAATTGTAATTTGTATGTTGTAACCTGCATAGGTAAAAAGTAAAACACCGTGGCTATACTGCTTTATTAATGATTTGGACGATATTTAAGAACTACAAAAAGATGATAGGCTTGACTTTCAAAGTTTCAATCAAAAGAAAAATAAATTTATTAAGAATTCAAGATATTAACTAGAAAACACCATTTACATGTATATCTAAAAGTTCGATCTCAGCATATGAATTTTGTTTAAGCTCATAATCTGATGTGGATCTAAATGATGATCCTACAATTCCTTTTAAAGTAAAGTTATATAAAAGTTTCAATCAAAGAAAAATAAATTTATTAAGAATTCCAAGATATTAACTAGAAAACACCATTTACATGTATATCTAAAAGTTCGATCTCAGCATATGAATTTTGTTTAAGCTCGCTTAATCTGATGTGGATCTAAATGATGATCCTACAATTCCTTTTAAGAAAAGTAAGTTATATATTTATGTACATTAAAAGAAATGAATGCCTTATTAAGGAAAATGGATAAGCCTTACATGATTAAGTTATTAAATTAAATTTGTAATCTCACCAAAAACAGGTTACGCTAATTGTTTGTAGCTGAGAGCCTCTGTGCAGTTTTCAACAGAAACAAAATTTGATATAATTCAAAATTTCAAATGGTAAAGAGACTATCGTCCAAATTGTAGTGCTATACTGTGCCTGCTACAATAAATTCATAATAATGCTTATAAAATGGAAATAAATTCTTTTTTAATAATTTAAGAAAATTAGTGGGATCAGTGGAATCACTGCAATGAATATGCCTGAGTTCATATATTTGTTCTTAGGAACAGAATAAACTGATCAGAGTCAGGTCAGGTGGACAATTTTACCAAAACTCCGACTCCTAAATATTTCCTCCGACCTCCGACTCCACAGCCCCTGATAGGTACTCCTGAATGTGCTACTTAGGATCTGTTAAGCAAATTTGTCCCGGTATAACTTTGTTCAAATAGCTTT
>NW_024749663.1:0-67500 GCF_018991925.1 Homarus americanus
GACGGCACCTGTAGTAATCTTGGGGCTCTGAGTACTATCTACAGTGCCCGGGACCCCAAACAGTACCTATAACTATCATAACTATGGCATGGAGTCCAACCTTGTCTTATTCTTGTTTATTTTATTATTCTTGTTTATCTCCTTATTATTGTTTATCTCCTCATTCTTGTTTACAGTCTCCTCCCTGGGACACTCAACATAGCAGGCACTCAAGGGGGGGAGGGGAAGGGGAGGGGGTTCGAACGTGTGTACTCCTGCGGCGGCAAACGTGAGTGAATTACACATGCTGGTCAGTGAGCCCCTCAAGGGAGTTAGGAGCCAAAGTACCCGAAGTGTGGCGAATTCATATGCATGGGGTGGTGTGGTGGACGGTGTTACTATGTGTGTGGTAGCAGTAGTAGTAG
This sequence comes from Homarus americanus, assembly GCF_018991925.1. Lineage (NCBI taxonomy): Eukaryota > Metazoa > Arthropoda > Malacostraca > Decapoda > Nephropidae > Homarus > Homarus americanus. Next base: position 405 of record NW_024749663.1, read on the forward strand.
TAGTAGCAGTAACCTCTGGTGGGATGGGACCAAGTGCAAGATGCGTCTACGCCAGACTCGTGGAGGTGCTATCCGAACAGAAGCAGCAGCCCAGAAGTTATGTTACAGCCTTAGGTCTGCTTTGCTCTGCCTCAGGGGAACGAAAGCATCGGCCCCAAAGCCGACAACAGTTGCAGATATTGACTATGAGGCAACAGTCACTGAATGCCTCATAGATCTGCGGCTCAACTAACTCAACACAGCTAGGGTAGCTACTTATGTATTAGGATATTTAATTTTAGGGTCATAAAATGGCGGCGAAGGTGTGGCTATTGGGGGAGGCTGGAGGCCACGTTTAAAAATAAGTAGTAGTAGTAGTAGTAGTAGTAGTAGTAGTAGATTCCTTGTCATATTTTGGGTCCGGACTGATATGCACAACCATTCCACCCATAAACATAATGAACAATAACTCAAACCTTCCCAAACAAGTACACTAATGAATATCTGAACACACCTGAACATGTCTACCTGTGATACACACCTCCAGTGCTCAGGTTCCGTCACTGTTCTCCGGGTACTGAACAAAACAAGGACCTTACCTGTGCCAACCACGAAGCTCTGGCCTCAACAGTGACGGTGATAAGGACATGTTATAATTACTTACCTGTCTACTGTAGGCCAGATGGTTAGGTAGTTTTGATCTCGCGTTACTCACCTGTAATCGTCGACCATCTCTTAGACACCAGAGCCAGGTGGTACAAACCCAGACAACCAGGTGGTAAAGGTTAATAGCTGACTCACCTGCCTCCTCCTCGGCCATCTGCCTGGCGATCTCCGAGGCGAGGCGGGTCACCATGCCCAGGTTCAGAGTTTGCACTTCAGTCACCGGTCGACCACTCTCCCGGATCAACCACGTCCTCACTCTCTCCCCTGATGACCCGCTGCTTGGTACCTGCCAGGGGAGAAGGGGAGGCTTTTAGAGGCTTTGGGAGAAGAACATGAAAGGTGGGGGAGGAAGGTGAGAGGTGGGGAGGAAGGTGAGAGGTGGGGAGGAAGGTGAGAGGTGGGGAGGAATGTGAGAGGTGGGGAGGAAGGTGAGAGATGAGGGGTGTAGGTGAAAGGTGAGGTGAGGAGGTATGTGAGAGGTGAGGGGGAAGGTGAGAGATGAGGGGGAAGGTGAAAGGTGAGGGGAAATGTGAGAGGTTAGGGGGAAGGTGAAAGTTGAGGTGAGGGGATATGTGAGAGGTAAGGGGGTTAGGTGAAAGGTGAGGATGAAAATGAGAAAGAAGGCAATGACTGTAATATATGTTATTCTCTCTCCTCTCCACCTTAACGAGAGGAGCAGCTCACGGCCCTGACATGTAATACCACAATAAACAAGACAGATGATGATCCTGTCGGCCACAGTCATGGTGATGGTGGTCGCCTCCAGGACCTCTCTCTCTCTCTTGATTCTCTCTCTCTTGTTTCACTCTCTCTATCGTGATTCTCTCTCTTTCTATCATCCTTATATCTTCACCCCATCCCCTCCTCTCTCTCTCTCTCTCTCTCTAATCCTCACCTCATTCCCCTCGTCCTCCCCTTCCTCCTCCTCGGCGGGGAAGTAAGCCAGCTCGTCCTGCGTGGCGCTCCCCTCCAGGTGGGTCCTCTGGGTTCGTGAACGTGTGGCGGGGAGGGAGGCGTCTTCTCTGCCCGGGTGGTTCTGTGTTCCTCCTCGCCTCTCCATAGCCTGAGCTGAGCAGGTCTTGTTGGCCATCTTGTCCAGCCTAAGAGAGAGAGTGGATGAACAAGACGAAGGTTGATGAGGGGACAGGAGGAAATAGTGGATGTTATATTGGTCATGCTCTCTCTCTCTCTCTCTCTCTCTCTCTCTCTCTCTCCATTCAGTTCTGGTGGGGGAGGGATGAAGAGAGATAGAAACTTCAAAAGGGAGGAAATGATAAGAGAGATTTGGGCAGTAAAAGTGTAGATAAGGATATGAAAGGGCTAAGGCAACATGTGAAGAAAACACACACACACACACACACACATACACACACACACACACACACACACACACACTCCTATAACTTCAATGTTAAACAGTCTGTATTTGTAGTTAATCCTATCCTCATTATGTAAATACATTATACGTGTAAATAATTCCTTTAAATAATTAACTAACTCAGCTGAACAAAGTCATTCTACAGCACCAATAATCATCTCAAACACCAGAAAATTCGGTAAAAGAAACAACGTAATGTTTATTCCTGGGAGAACCAGTGACAACGTGGGTGTTCGTCCTGGGAGTAAAACAGTACACGGTTGGTAAAGTTGGTCTTCATCCTGGGAATAAAATACTGGCTGGTATAGCGGATGTTCGTCCTGGAAATAAACTGCGCTGGAGCGGTTCTTCGTCCTGGGAGCAAAACAATGGCTCGTGACTCGGGTCTTCGTCCTGGGAATAAAAACACAACACGTCTCCCTGGCCGCCAGCGGTAGGTAGAGCGAATATAAACTGTGGGAGGGTCAGGTAGAGGGAGGGAGTGAGGGAGGGGAAGGATAGGGAGGGAAGGGTGAACACTGATCTATGGCGTCAACACCACTAAACTAGTCTGGATTTATTGTGAGTATTATGGCGCAAATACTGTCCTCGGGCCGGGTTAACCCAGGAGTTATATCACCACCAGCTTTGTGCAGAACGAACACCTAACACCACCAACATCACCACAAGTCATCACTATCACCACCACGCAACACCAACGCCAGTACACATCACCACCACCACAAGATATTACTACCACCACACACCACCAACACAATACATCACCATCACCACCACACACCACCAACACAAGTCATCACTAACACCACGACGCATCACCAACGCCAGTACACATCACCACCACTACAAGATATCACTACCACCACACACCACACACCACACATCACCATCACCACCACACACCACCAACACTCGACATCAAAGGCGGGTAGCGTGGTAATGAGTCGACGCCTGGGTAGACCACGACACAAGAACCAACTCAGCCGAAGCCCCTTAAGAGAAAACTGACTTGCCGAGGTTACGAGGTTTGGTGTGACAGGCCGAGGATTCTTTTCATCTCCGTCAACCTTCGATGGTGGGTTTTTCTCTTTGTTTTTTTGTTCCTGAAGGCGATGATCCGTGAAGGTGTTGCTGTGGGGAGAGAGAGAGAGAGAGAGAGAGAGAGAGAGAGAGAGAGAGAGAGATATATGACTCACGTGTTGAGGATGAGGACACTGTCAAGTCCAGCGATGGCCATACGTCGGTCCAGGTCAGAGTGGGACTTCTTCAGCGCCTCCGTCGTGCGGTTCTCCAGCGTCGCCAAGTCCTCCTTGAACCTCCGCTCGGTCGCCTGGGTTGGAGGAGTAAAGAGGAAGATTGGGTGAGAGAATGAAGGAATGGAGTGGAGATAGACAGAGAAAATAAACAAATGAATGGGATATGTCTGGCTTAATCTCTCGTTCGTTTTGATTCTCTCTTTCTATATACGTCTATGCCACTCTATATATATATATGTGTGTGTGTGTGTGTGTGTGTGTGTGTGTGTGTGTGTGTGTGTGTGTGTGTGTGTGTGTGTGTCCTTCATTTCCTCCCTCCCTGGGCGCTCCATATAACTCCTAAACCGGGTTAATGACGCTCAAGTGCATCCAGCCAAAGCTTTCTTAAAAACTTCTCCCTAAGAATAAATTGGTGAAACTTTTTTTTTTAGAATAAAGTGAAACCTTCTGCAGAATAAACTATATTAGCTTCTGCCAAATATATATATATATCAAGTAATAATTATATAAATGTCAGCTAAATACACAATGTCATTATATAATTTACATCACCTGAGTTAATTAGCAATGAGCAATAAAGCACAGACTATCACATCTTTGCCACGTATCATATATGACAATCACATGTCCTCCCGTACCAATATATTGCAAACGTTAGCTCCAAGTGGCCGTCTCACACCTGATCACTGTATGTATCTCTGGAGCCTACACACGTGCCATTACGAGTAGCTCTGACAATAATCTATGTAGTGCTTTTGTGTGAATATCAAGCACCTGTGCCAATTACATATAAAAATCACATGTGGCTTCTGTAACTTAAAGCAAATACAAACAAGATACAAAAATTTCTGAAATGTTCGTGAGGAATAAATCGATGAAACCTTCCAGACTAAATTTCAAAATCGTTTTCAAAAGAATAAATTTGTGATATGTTCCCTTAGATTAAAACTGCATGGCGAGACTTGTAAATCCACCGAATATATCATCTTGTGTAAATTGTATCTCCAACGACGTAAAAAAAGGAATAAATTCTTAACTGGTGGATCGGGAAGAATATTTTAATCTCTAACTAACTGCAATTTTTTTTTCCAAGTGTCGAATCTTTTCTTGCAAATAGAGATTGAAGAGAATATACTGTACTAATCTCTTTATCACACACACACACATATTGACATTCATGACACACACACACACACGTCCAATCTTTTGCTCGCTAACAGAGGTGAACTTCATCAGGCTGGAATAAAGTTTACCTGAGCCTGTATGGCTCCCCACCTGCCCAGTTCTCGACACTCACCTCTCCCACTACGGTGTGTGTGTGTGTGTGTGTGTGTGTGTGTGTGTGTGTGTGTGTGTGTGTGTGTGTGTGTGTGTGTGTGTGTGTGTGTGTGTGTGTGTGTGTGTGTTTCCTCATCTTGATATCAGAATATATACATCTCTCCTCCACCAAATTTCTCTCTCACGGTGTCGACAAAGATATTCCATTAACCTTCAGGCTTCTCCCTCCTGCCGTGTCTGCAGGTAGTGGGCTAGGAGGATATACGCTCCCGCCCTCCTCTCTGTTTTAGGAGACTTCTGGAGGATCCGTCGTAGGAATTACAACAGCCACTTCCTCTTGATGGATTCGTCTGTTTCTGTACTTAATTATTCCCATCAAGGAGTTATATTTGGGTTCCGGGTTTAATGGGACTTGGGTCTTAACAAGGGTTGGGATTTTCCATGATGTTGTTGGTTTACGAACGTGTGTGTGTGTGTGTGTGTGTGTGTGTGTGTGTGTGTGTGTGTGTGTGTGTGTGGTGAAGACATTTTTAGTTTGCTCTTCCCAACAGATTTTCAGATTCATAGACACACTGTTAAGGTTTTTCTTTACACACACACAAACACACACACACACACACGTCCCCCAAAACAGTGTGTACCCCTGACATAAGGTACAGTAACATTGTAAGGAAGTACAAAACCACTCTGGCACTGGCAGGGGTTCCTGTGCCTCTAACTGCCTCTCTTCATGCGCCATAATACTGCTATTACATTTATGCAAGTCCACTCTTAAATATGCATATTTCATTTTCCATTAATTTTCTCTTCCAGTGTTCCCTCTCTCTCACTCGCTCATTTACGAGAATGTTGCAGTATTCTTCTCTCAACGCCCGAGTTGGCTTGTAATTAATATAATTTTCAGCACACGAGGAATAAATGTTTCCTGCTGGAGCGACACATCCCGGTTTAGATTATTCTGAAGTCTGTGCCACAAGTTTACCATAAATGATAAGAGATATTTAGGCACGAGGCCGATTTTCCTGCGTTTGGTAACCATCCACAGGACGTGGACCACGTCATCCGTGTTTGTGTTTTTGACTAGACTCTTGAGAACGTGTGCCGTGGTCAACCAGCTTATCACCACACCACCTTACACCACCACGAACCGACATAAAAACACAAAACATGAATAAAAATCTCGAATAATTCAGATTTTTGGTGAGCGCCGTGAGTGAGCTTCCTTCATATCAGTGCTGAGTGTTGAGTGACTCCCGCGCTCCACTCGGCATCAGTTCCTGGGTCTCTGGGAGGAACCGATGCTGAGTGGCTGTATATATGCGACATTTTTCTCTCCATTTCTCCCCGGGAAGATGATAGCGTCAGTCTGGATTGCCTTGAGCCGGGGAGGAGGTCGTCAAGGGCTTTCTATTATACGGAATGGTCTCCGGGTTATCAATTTCACGCCAGTTATTGAGTCCGCTGTGGGATGGTTAGCCTTGTTTCATATACAGTGAGGAGCGGCAGAAGCTGTGGTCCTACTTTGAGAGGGGCGGCAGAAGTTGTGATCCTGCTGTGAGAGGGGCGGCAGAACTTGTGGTCCTGTTGTGTGAGGGGCGGCAAATGCTGTAACCCTGTTGTGTGTGGGCTGCAGAAGCTGTAACCCTGCTGTGTGTGGGGCGGCAGAAGCTGTAACCCTGCTGTGTGTGGGCGGCAGAAGCTGTAACCCTGCTGTGTGTGGGGCGGCAGAAGCTGTAACCCTGCTGTGTGTAGGGTGACGGGGCCCATACTAACTATATATAATAGTTAAGTTGACAGGTTTTCTCTCCTAAGACAGACTAAGGTGTTTATAATGTATGTCTGAGTGGTTAGGGTACTCGACGCCACTGTTCCTAGGTCGTGGTTCACTGTCGAGTCTTTGTTATTTGTGGAGGCGAAAGGCGAAGTTGTATAGGTCGGTGAATCTTGTTTTACTGACGAGATGTTGGTTAAACTTTTATACACCGTGACGAGACTTGAAGCTGTGTGGTGAATGTAATGTGACGAGCTTGTTCCTAAAAGTTGAAGAAGGAAAAAACTATCGAGTTGGAACGTGAACCAAAAACATGGATAAAAACAGGATCGAGATGGAACTTAGGCCTATAACTTGAAAAAAAAGTATCGAGATGGATCTTAGGCCTAAAACTTGAAAAAAAAAGTATCGAGATGGATCTTAGGCCTAAAACTTGAAGAAAAAAGTCTCATGATAGAACCTGAACCTAAAACTTGAGCTAACAGTGATGTGGTGAATCTCGAACAAGTGAGCTCGAATCCTTTCAAAACCCTTGTATGCAGTATATATACAGGGTGAATCATAAGTCAGGTCCAAAGGGAGTTCCTATTTTCTGTTAACGTGATGTATATTGTTTTTCATTTGACAACATAAAGAACCGAGTTACGGGACTGGCCGACTCAGTGATCTAAGACCTTTAATAATGACCTGTGACGTAGGGACATTACTGCGTTACACTGACCCATGAGTCGAGGTGATACAAGCAAATAAAATTATAATGACCTCCAGAGAATGACCTGCCTTGCTAACGAGGCCAGTTAACACGAGATAATGACCTTTCCACCGAGTATAATGACCTCCGACTTGGCATAATGACCTTTGACCTGATATAGTGAACTAAGACCTAACCTTACCTGTAACCTGTTGTTAATGGAGCTGACCGCCTCCCTGACGGCGTGACCTGGGTCAGGTCGTGAGGCACCGCTGCTTGTGGGTAGTCCTCAGAGTCCAGTGGTTCCGGCCTGGGGGAACGAGGTGACGATCGTTAGTGACGGTGATGGGATAGTTATGGGTCATTAGTGACGGTGGTGGGGTAGTTATGGGTCGTTAGTGACGGTGGGAAGGTAGTTATGGCTCGTTAGTGTCGGGCTAGTTATGGGTAGTTAGTGGTGTTTGTGTGTGTGTGTGTGTGTGTAGTTAGAGGCACTAGTTAATGACGGCATGTGGTAGTTAGTGGTTGTTTGAGATATATGAAGTAGTTAGAAGGACTAGTTAGAGGCGAAGTAAAACCCTTCCACACACAACATGCAACCTACCATATACACCATACAACTCACAAATACAAAATCATACAACTCGCCAAATACATCACCATACAACTCGCCAAATACATCACCATACAACTCATAAATACATCACCATACAACTCGCCAAATACAACATCATACAACTCACCAAATACATCATACCCACAACTCTGCAAATACAAATCCATACAACTCGCCAAATACATCACCATACAACTCGCCAAATACAACATCATACAACTCACCAAATACATCACCATACAACTCGCCAAATACAACATCATACAACTCGCCAAATACAAAATCATACAACTCGCCACATTGTCTAGTATGATACATATTAAATACAACACCTCGCCCCGCAAGGAGAGAGAGAGAGAGAGAGAGAGAGAGACTGGCTGGTGGGACAGATCTCTTAGCTTGAGCACTGGATTCACAGAGAGACAGAGGGAGATTACGAACCGGGAATATCAAATTAGTGCTGTTGTAATGCTTAAGGATACAGTAATGTCTGTCTGTCTGTCTTTTTCTTTCTTTCTTTGTCTGTCTGTCCGTCTGTCCCCCTTCCTCTTTTGCTGTCTGTCTATCTGTCTGTCTGTCTGTCTCTCATCAATACGAAACTTCAAGATTAAATTAAAAGAAAATTATAAGTTTGCCATTTAATACACCTTACCGTTAGAGTTCAGAGGTCAAGAGGTCAACACAGGTGAGAGACAAGAGGCCAGTCGAGATACCGTGTCAAAGGTCAGGAGGAGAAGAGGTCATCTTAGAGGGTACAGTAGTTCAAGGTAGACATTATCCTAGGTAAAAACTCATTAAATCAAAGGTCAGGCAAAGAGTCAGGTCAGTCACTCAATAATGCATGGGGATGAGGTAAGAAGGTCAAGAAGGTCAGGTCATGGAAGGTCAGATATTTACAAGAGGTTGTCCTGGAGATGAGGTCAGGCCAAGGAAGGTCATCTATTCACGAGGTTGCCCTAGGAATGAGGTGAGGTTAATGAAGGTCAGGTCAAGGAAGGTGGGGTCAAGGAAGGTGGGGTCAAGAAAGGTCAGATCAAGGAAGGTCAGATACTCACACGAGGTTGTCCTGGGGCAGCTGCTGGTCCCGGCGGTGAGGGAAGGATCTGTCCAGGGAGGAGAGACGAGCGTCCACCGTGGCCACCTGCTTGGCTGAAACAACACACAGGAGTCTAAGTGAAACGTCTCATAACCTAACCTAACCTAACTTAACCTAACCTCACCCAAACCTAACCTAACCTATATTAAAGTCACAATAATTAAACCCCCAAAATAGTATGGATTAAATACCAGGTGAGCAGGACGGAGTGGAATAATTAAATGGGTCCCAGAGGCGATTAAAAACATTGGGTTATCGTTCCATGTTGGATTATTATCACGGCGGAGAGGTTTTTTTGGAAGAGGACAGGGGCGAGAAGGAAGGAGGAAAGGGTGAGAGGGGAAGGACGGACAGGCAAATTCAGGCATTTTCTTTTATTAAACATCAATACAATTAATGTAATCACACTAATGCCAAAATACAACACGACAGGTAAATCTACACGTAATAATCTACAGGTAAATCTACAGGTAATAATCAACAAGTAAATCTGCAGGTAATAATCTACAAGTAAATCTACAGGTAAATCTACAGGTAAATCTACAGGTAATAATCTACAGGTATTAAAACGTTGGAAACGGTCAGAGAATAACTGTATTTTTCATCACTACCATAACTTTTATTTTCTTAATTTCTTGTTGTGGTTTATATTACCTTTGCTCCTTATTATTATAGTTGTTGTTATCGTTGTTGTTATTATTGTTGTTGTTGTCGTTGTTGTTATTATTGTTATGGTTATTGTTGTTGTTGTGATTATTTTTGTTCCTTGTTGTTGTTGTTGTTATTTTTTGTGGTTGTTGTTGTTGTGGTTGTTCTCAGGAGTTGTTATTTGTTGTTATGGTTGATTTTTTTCTTTAGGTGTCACGGTTGTTGCTCTGTGTGTGTGTGTGTGTGTGTGTGTGTGTGTGTGGATATGTTTTTACTTATTGCCATTTCTCTTTCGTCTCACTTCCTACACTAACTTGTCCTTTACCAATTCCCGTTATTCCTTTCTTCTTCTTTGAGGTTTCTCTTCTCCCTTGTTCTACCTCACGCCAAAGTGGAAGAGGAAAAATGGCAATAAACAGAAAGACAGAGATAGACAGATTACTTAGTCGTCTTCCTTTCGTTTATTTGGCTGTCAGTCTCTCTGTCTCTCTGTCTCTCCCTTCATCTCTCTCTGTCACCTATTCTCTTCATTCTGACACCCGTTTCTTTCTTAACTCTCTCTCTCTCTCTCTCTTACCTCCCACTTCACATTCTCCTCTTCCTTCCCCCTTCCCTTTTCTCTCTCACCCCTCCCTTCTTCAATCTCCCCTCCCCCACCTCCCCCTCTCTCTTATTTTTCCCATGACTTAAACATCACGCACACTCGACAAATTATTATTATTATTATTATTCGAGGAACATTTCATTAACAATTAGAGAAGAATTTAATTATTTTTGCCTCCCTGCGTTCCACTAACACACTTACCCTTGAGAATATATTTAACACGTCCATGAACAATATATTATTAAGTATTTTGGTAATAAATTTGAAGCTAATCAACATCACTGAAATATCCTTAATTATACTCTGATAATAATAATACTCTGTTTTACATAATAATACAGTAATTATTTTATGTGTAATAGTAATTGATTAATTGGGTTGATGTGGCTATTAGGCTATTGGATTGATGGTTAGGTTAGGTTAATGAGGTCTATTACGACTTTGGCTTACAGAATTGGGTTCATTAAGCTACAGGTGAAAACTAGCTACTAGCCAAAGGTGACAATAGCTACTAGCCAGGGGTAATCAAGCTAGCCTCTATCTAACACCCATTTAGAGGAGTAACAAAATAGCCTTTCTGTGCTAGTTCTTTCATACCTATAACACATTATCACGAGAGTCAAAATTAATATCACACATACTAATTAGAGCCGCTAAACGCTATATTAAATTAGAGTAAATAGCTGACCGTCAAACTATTTTGTGAACTTGGCGGCGTTTTAAAATCACGTTAGGTATTTAGATATTAATTAATGTGTATATTTATGATCATTATTTTTCAGCGTCAACTAATTAATGTGTGTGTGTGTGTGTGTGTGTGTGTGTGTGTGTGTGTTTATCTATTTATTTAACCATTTCATTATAAATATATAGGTACAACTACTGAATCCCTAGAGCACGATAATTTAACCCCTTGAGTACAATGACTTTAACCCCTTGAGTACAATGACTTTAACCCCTTGAATACAATGACTTTAACCCCTTGAGTACAATGACTTTAACCCCTTGAGTACAATGACTTTAACCCCTTGAGTACAATGATTTAACCCCTAAAGTAAAATGATTAAACTCTTGAGGGTGGGCGGGCTCGGTATTTTTGAAAAAAAAAAAAAAAAAAAAAAAAAAAAAAAAAAAAAAAAAAAAAAAAAAAAAAAAAAAAAAAAAAAAAAAAAAAAAAAAAAAAAAAAAAAAAAAAAAAAAAAAAAAAAAAAAAAAAAAAAAAAAAAAAAAAAAAAAAAAAAAAAAAAAAAAAAAAAAAAAAAAAAAAAAAAAAAAAAAAAAAAAAAAAAAAAAAAAAAAAAAAAAAAAAAAAAAAAAAAAAAAAAAAAAAAAAAAAAAAAAAAAAAAAAAAAAAAAAAAAAAAAAAAAAAAAAAAAAAAAAAAAAAAAAAAAAAAAAAAAAAAAAAAAAAAAAAAAAAAAAAAAAAAAAAAAAAAAAAAAAAAAAAAAAAAAAAAAAAAAAAAAAAAAAAAAAAAAAAAAAAAAAAAAAAAAAAAAAAAAAAAAAAAAAAAAAAAAAAAAAAAAAAAAAAAAAAAAAAAAAAAAAAAAAAAAAAAAAAAAAAAAAAAAAAAAAAAAAAAAAAAAAAAAAAAAAAAAAAAAAAAAAAAAAAAAAAAAAAAAAAAAAAAAAAAAAAAAAAAAAAAAAAAAAAAAAAAAAAAAAAAAAAAAAAAAAAAAAAAAAAAAAAAAAAAAAAAAAAAAAAAAAAAAAAAAAAAAAAAAAAAAAAAAAAAAAAAAAAAAAAAAAAAAAAAAAAAAAAAAAAAAAAAAAAAAAAAAAAAAAAAAAAAAAAAAAAAAAAAAAAAAAAAAAAAAAAAAAAAAAAAAAAAAAAAAAAAAAAAAAAAAAAAAAAAAAAAAAAAAAAAAAAAAAAAAAAAAAAAAAAAAAAAAAAAAAAAAAAACGCCACCCCCTACTCACTTGCACTTACCCCTCTCCCTCACCCTCCCTACCCCCTCTCCCTCACCCCCTACCCCTCTCCCTCACCCCCCTATACTCACCCAGTTCGACGGTGTTCCTGGAGACCTCGCCTACAGAAGCCCTCAGCTCCCCGAACTCCGTTAGTAACTTGCTTTGAATGTGTTCCAGAGTGCCCAGCTGTAGTGAGAGAGAGAGAGAGAGAGAGTGAGTAGTGGAGTGAGTGAGAGAGAGAGAAGGAAGGAAGGAGGAGGGAGAGGGACGGAGGAGAGTGCCAGCTGTAGTGAGGAGAGAGTGAGTGAGAAGAGGAAGGGATGGAGGGAGAATGAAGGAGGGAGGTAAAGCACTGCCCAGCTGTAGTGAGTGCGTGGTGAGTGAGGGTGCGTGAGTGAGTGCGTGAGTGAGTGAGTGCGTGAGTGCGTGAGAGGTGATATGTTTCAGTGTACCCAGCTTTAATGAGAGAAACACAACTAGACAAATGAATAAATAAATACATAAACAGAGGAGTAAAAAAGATAAGAGTGAATGAAGAAAAGAAATTTACACACACACACACACACACACACACACACACACACACACACACACACACACACACACACACACACACATGTATCAATTTACCCTTGAAATTCATTACCACATAAACCACATCATTGCCAGAGGTCATAAGCTTTCTCATCTCTACCTCACGTGACCCGCAAACCAGTGAGTGAGTGAGTGAGTGAGTGAGTGAGTGAGTGAATGAATGAGTGAATGAGTGAGTAAAAGAATGAGAGAGAGAATGAATGCGTGAGTGATTGAATGAGCGAATGAGTGAGTGAGTGAGTGAGTGAGTGAGTGAGTGAGTGAGTACCTACGAACTCACACGACGAGTCAGAAAAGTTGTGATATACAGTATATAAAAGGAGGAGTCCAGGTTGCCAAGGTAACATGACTGGAGGGAGAGCTTAAGTAGGGAGGGAGGAGGAGGAGGAGGGAGAGGAGGAGGAGGAGAGGAGGAGGAGGAGGAGGAGGAAGAAAATGTGAGGGTGAAGGGGAAGAAACGGAGAGAGAGAGAGAGAGAGAGAGAGAGAGAGAGAGAGAGAGAGAGAGAGAGAGAGAGAGAGAGAGAGAGAGAGAGAGAGGGAATAAGAAGTGGCGGAAAAAGCGACAGAAAATCCCCAATGAAGACAGGGATAGGAGGAAATGAAGATAAACGTTAATTAAGAATACAAAGAAAGAATAATGGAAAACAGCTGTGAAGAAGAAGTAGAAGAACAAGAAGAAAAAGAACAATATGAACTAGAAGAAGAATAACAAGAAGAACAAGAAGAACAGGAACAAGAAGAACAGGAACAAGAAGAACAAGAACAAGAAGAATAACAAGAACAAGAACAAGAAGAGAATAAACTTTAAAATTGAATAATGCCAAACAGACAAAAAGAGAAGAGAGGAACTGAAAAATATTTAGATAATCATTTAAGAAGACGAGATGGAGAGGATAAAGAGAAGACTTAAATAATACTTAAGTAGAAGAGAGAGAGAGAGAGAGAGAGAGAGAGAGAGAGAGAGAGAGAGAGAGAGAGAGAGAGAGAGAGAGAGAACACTGTCTGTGGCCCAACAAAGACTGAATCATTAAGTGGTAGACTGGCTGGTCCGCTAACAAGGTGTTTGATGAATTAATTGGTGCATCTCTTGACTGATTGGTCGAGGCATTTATTGACTGTCTGATTAAGGCATCTAATGAGTGTTCGACTGAGTGGTTGAGGCATTAATTGACTGTCTGATTGAATAACCGAGATATCAACTAACTGATTAACTGATGGACGTGAACAATAAAATAACTGACTGTCTGAGATATTTACTGACAGACACTGACAGACAGACAGACAGACAGAGACGTTACTGAGACTGACAGACGACAGACAGACACAGATACAGAGACAAACAGACGCAGAGACAGACACATTGACTGACTGACTGACTATCTGACTGACTGTAGCACGTAGTACCTACCTGACGATGGATGTTGTCAGCGAAGGTGTCCAGTCTGATGAGCCTGAGGGCGGTGTCGAGGGGTTGAAGGCGCTCCTCTAGGGCTTCAGCCACCACCTGCTGCAGCTCGGCCAACGACACCTTCTTCCGCCCTCCGCCTCCTGTAGCAGAGAGAGACAAACGGTGAGTCAGACACAGGCGACCAACGTGTTTATGTGATGATGATGATGATGATGATGATGATGATGATGTGATGATGATGTGATGATGATGTGATGATGATGATGATGATGTGATGATGATGATGATGTGATGATGATGTGATGATGGATGATGATGTGATGATGATGATGATGATGTGATGATGATGATGATGATGATGATGAAGGATGATGATGATGATGATGATGATGTGATGATGATGATGTGATGATGATGATGATACAAAAAAATACAAGAGAAGAACATCGGCATTTAACAATAATAATGACAGTAAACAGAAGAGTACGAATAATAATAATAATAATAATAATAACAAGAGGAACGAGAGATACATAAAAGAGAGTGAGAGATAGATGAGAAGAGAGATACTACAAAAGGTGGAACATCAAAACAAGGAACCACATTAATTATTCCCGAAATCCAAGACGTCTGAACCTAACTCATAAAACAAACACTTGAAAAAAAAAACCCTAAAACTCTCTCTTAAGCGTAACAAAAAACATCCATCAGATAAGTCAACAAAGAGTGTATCGTACATTGGGTTGGGTTAAGTAAACAGTCAAAACAATCACCACTGGGAGGACGGTATTAATCTTCAAGAGTAGTGACTATGATGTTTCCTGAGCCGTGGCTGTAGGTGGAAGTCCCCGGAATACACGTATAGAAACACAACACACACACACACACACACACGGGCCCTTTACGCCACATATTTCCTCCACAATCAGAAAATCTTAAGAGTGGTGTGTGTGTGTGTGTGTGTGTGTGTGTGTGTGTGTGTGTGTGTGTAGCAACGTGGCGGTGTTTACAGTGTGCGAGACTGAGCTAGAGGTCTTTATTGCTGGACTGACCTGAGCTGTGCTTGACTCTCTCTGGCTCACACACCTTTAACTCTTCCCCGGGGGTCTAGGAATAGTTGAGCTCTGGCCTGGCAGCTTGTCACCCTAGCCTAGGAGATTGTCACCCTAGCCTAGGAGATTGTCACCCTAGCCTAGGAGATTGTCACTTTAATCTGTCAACTTATCACCCTGACCTATAAGGTTATCCCCTACGCTCAGTCACCCTAGCCACAGGTTTAACCCCACCACAACACCACCATGCACCCCTACTCTCACAACACCCCCACACTCTCACAACACACCCCACTCACAACACCCACCCACACCCCAACACACCCCACTCACAACACACCCCACCTCACAACACCCCCACCCCCACAACACCCCCCCCCCACCACAACACACCCCACTCACAACACCCCCACCCCCACAACACCCCCCACTCTCACAACAACCCCCACCCCACAACATCCCCCACCCCACAACATCCCCCACCCCCACCCCCCACTCTCACAACACCCCCACCCCCACAACATACCCCACCACAACACTCATCCACACCCCCCCACTCTCACAACAAATCGCAATAAAAAAATACTAACCGGGTTAACTTATTTGCATACGACACATCCTTCATCCAGCTCTCAATTTTCTGGTTTCCATTTACACGACGCGTTGGTATTATACTGTACGTCGGATAATTAAACCCACTACGACAGAGGTTTAACCGATCATCACCGAGGTATTTAACCAGCAAGGGAGTTAAATCATTTTCCTTAAAGGGTTAATTGTCATCGTCAAGGCGTTAAACCATCATCCTCAAAGGGTTAACCACAATCTATTACCCTTTAAACCACCATCCTACAAGTGTTAAACCAACATCCTTAAAGGGCTAACCATCACTTATTACCCTCTTAAACCATTGTCCTCAAAGGGTTTAATTTTCTACTGCAAGTCACACCTGGAGTCCATCATTATGTAACATTACGTAAAGTTTAAGAGAAAAATCATAATTGCAAAAATTAATGATGTTATTTTTGTGAGAAGCCAAATATGTTTGTTTTTTCAGCCAGGGTAAAAAGTGTCCTTCATATTATGTTTGTGTTTGTGTGTGTGTGTGTGTTTTACTGTGCATGTGTGTTGTGTATGAGTGTGTTTTTTGTGTATATGTATGTGTATTATGTGTATTTCTGTACGAGTGTATTATGTATATGTTGTATATGGGTTTGTGTATGTTTAATTAGGTTAAGGTCAAGAGAGGAGGTTAGGTTAGGTTAGGTTAGGTTCATGTCAAGATAGGAGATGGGGTTGGGTTAGGTTGGGTTAGGTTAGGTTGGGTTAGGTTGGGTTAGGTTAGGTTGGGTTAGGTTGGGTTAGGTTAGGTTGGGTTGGGTTAGGTTAGGTTGGGTTGGGTTAGGTTGGGTTGGGTTAGGTTGGGTTGGGTTAGGAGGTTAAAGTGTTGGTCACCGCCTCGAGATGAGACCAGCGTATATAACTGTAGTCAGCTGAGGCAACATGATGTATACGACTCATGATGGTCACTTGCAATACTAACAAAGAAACACCTGCAATACTCTTGTAATACTAACACAGGAGAACACAAAAGAACACTTGCAATACTAACAAAATGAACACTTGCAATGCTAATAATGTTAAGCACTTGCAATATCAATGAACAATATTCTGACAAAAACTGAATAAGAATCAAATAAAACTGGGAGGAAAAAAAGTTGTTCTACAGATTGAGGAAGAAAGCTACTAGGAGGGAGGGGGCGGTAGGAGGGGGAGGCGACGGGTGAGTGAATAAGTCCACTTGTTGAGTCGAGTGTGAGCTGTTTTCAGACCTTGAGTCCAGATACCTCGAGAGAACTGACTGTTTTATGTCTTCCTTACACGTCCTGGATATCAGATGATGAGAGGGAGGAGGGGGTGTGGGGGGAGGAGGGCTAGAAGATATTGGGGGTAGGAGGATGGGGTGAGGTCAGGGCAGGAACTCCAAAGGGTGAGAGGGGGTGGATGTGGGGTGGGGTGGGGTGGGGGTAGAGACTCCAGATGATGAGAGGGTTGGAGGTGGGGTTGAGTGGGGTGGGGGGGGGTAGAGATTCCAGATGGTGAGGGGTGGTGGCGAGGAGTTTACACGTGATATTCAAACTAGACTTTTGTGAGCACTAAATAAACCTTTGCTGAGCTTGACACAGAAGCTGAACCAAGTCAAGGTATTATATGCATTATGATGACCGATATCACAACACAACTGGTAATCCTCTCTGTGGTTAGGGACATTACCGGAGAGGAGGAGGAGGAAGAGGAGGAGGAGGAGGAGGAAGAAGAGGAAAAGGAGAAGGAGGAGGAGGAGGAGGAGGGCATATATACATGGCCATATCCGAAAACAGTAACGACATGAATAATAAAATATGGTAATCAAAACACGATCACGTTAAAGAAGAAGAAGAAGAAGAAGAAGAAGAACAAGAAGAAGAAGAAGAGAAGAGAAGAGAAGAGAAGAGAAGAGAAGAGAAGAGAAGAAGAAGAAGAAGAAGAAGAAGGCTAGAGTGCAGCAATAGGAGCAATAGGAACAATAGGAGCCATTTTCCCAACCAAACTTCATCTGTTATAATCAAGTTTTGCATAAATAGATATACTGTACACAAAGACGTGACGCTATTTCCCTGTGTGGAGTTTACAGCGCTCCTCCTGTCACTTCCAGTTCCTCGCCTTTGACAAACGACGAGGGACATTTATGTATTAGCATCCACCACCAGCCAGCCAGCCAGCCAGCCAGCCAGCCAGCCAGCCAGCCAGCCAGCCATGCCGACACAGAATTAAGGGTAGGGGGTGGGGGTAGTCTACTGTTGTTCGGGGAGAGAGAGAAGGGGAGGAAAGGGAAGAAGGGGGGTCTGCTGTTGTTAAGGGAGAAGGGAGAGAGAGAAGGGGTAGGAGGAGGAGGAGGAAAAGTGTGTTAATAAAGGGATGTATGCTGTCAAGGAATGTCTGCTGGATGAGGTATGCTAGGGAGGGATGTCTGCTGGGGAGGGAGATGTGTTGGATGAGGTCTGCAGATGTAAAGGAGGTGTACTGAGGTCTTTCAATCCATTGCCTTTAGCTCCTGTGTTTATGCAGGAGCTGCTTTAGCTCTCTCTCTCTCTCTCTCTCTCCTCGTCATTATCAAGACCAACATAACAACAGCAACGGCAAGCGGTGAATTCAACTTTCCGATACCGCTACAACCACACACTCTAAGGACGCACTATACTACTACAACACACTGTAAGGCATATTCTAGCATAACCACACACTCACGCACTCTACCATAACCACACACTCATCCACAGACATACACTCCCACTACAAAACATCCCCATATTATTTACGACACACACGCACACACACACACACACACACACACACACACACTCACACACACACACACACACACACGCACACTTGCTGTCCACAGCCTCCCCAAAAATATTAATAACGGGAGAATCTATAACACCTTCCCTCCACATTTAATCTTATTTAGTAAAGGAGGAAGAGATTGAGGTGGAGGAGGGAGTGTTGCCAGCTCGACTGTATAATATGTAAGCAGCTCAACTCTCCTCCAAACCTCCAAGATTATAAGCTATTTGGAGGTTTTCAGCAACCGAGTTCACCCGAGGGCTATATTCTGGAGATATATATTTTTTTTTTGTAGGGAAAGGAGGAATGAAGGAAGATTAGAGGTGGGGGAAGGAAGTTATAGTTCGGAAATTGAAGAAGTTTAGGAGGAGGTAAGAGAGGGCGGGCTGACCGCCTAGCTAAGCTAGTAGCGTGTTAGGGGTGTGTCATGGGTTAGTTATTGTCTGCCGGTACAGGCACTACACAGCCTACCCTGTCCCATTTATGGGTGATTTAAGGGCCTTATTTCATATTCCGCCGACCCTACTGGCGGATGCTGGTCTAGGGTTATGGTTGAATGACCGGGGGAGGGGGGGGACCCACTAAATAACCTGACCTGACCTGGCTAGTCACGTCACCACCCTTCTCTTAAGCTCCTCTACGTGTGTGTTGGTGTGGGGATTAGTGGATGTCATCATTATGACCTGACCTCATGTTTTTAAGGTCAAATTCTTGCATATTTAAGCCTTCTCTGTCCATGTAATCCCAAAGTTGCCTCTGAAGATGTCTTGAATAAAGACGAAAGCTAAGGTACCTGTTGTTTCCATTTTCCTGTGTGATTTTATCAAGATTTATCTTATCCACGTTTTCTTTATTGTGGGATTTACATGCGAAATATATATATATATATATATATATATATATATATAGTATATATATATATATATATATATATATATATATATATATATATATATATATATATATATATATATATATGTGTGTGTGTGTGTGTGTTTCAAAATCCGTATGTAGGTATGTTGCAAGGCGCTTAAAGTATAAGTGATAAGAGGTATATGTTGCAAGGGGTATATACCGCAAGTGCTTACCGTACATGCTATTGAAGATATATATTACAGAATGCATCAAAGGGTTTTGTTAAAGAATGATGTTTGCTGTTTTTTCAGATGACTGTGTGTGTGTGTGTTGTGAGGTATGACCAACTCCCTGCCTGTCATTTATATATGATAATACCCACACACATACTCCCACACACAGTATTCTCCCACATGCACTTAGTATCCTCCCACACACACGCCCACACACACACACAGTATACTCCCACACACACACAGCATAATCCCACACACACAGCATAATCCCACACACACAGCATACTCCCACACACACAGCATACTCCCCATACACACACACAGCATACTCCCCACACACACACAGCATACTCCCCCACACACAGCATACTCCCCCCACACACACAGCATACTCCCCCACACACACAGCATACTCCCCTTACACACAGCATACTCTCCCCCACACACAGCATACTCCCCCACACACAGCACACTCCCCCATACACACAGCATACCCCCCACACACAGCATACTCCCCCACACACACACAGCATACCACCGTGAACTCACCCACAAAAGGCCGCGCTGATGAAATTAACCTTTGTGAGGCTGGAGGTCCTCTGATAGTCTGCCGCCTGCCCTCCCCTCTCTCTCTCTCTCCCTCCTTCCTTCCTTCTCCCCATCTCCTCTCCTCCCTCCTTCCTTCTTCCGTCCCCACTCACCCACCCCTTCGTCATTTCGTCCCACTTCCCACCCTTACTTCCCCCTTCTTTCTGTCCCTCCCTCTCCCCTCCCTCTTCCCACCCTTACTCCCCCCCCCTCTCCCTCCCTCCGGGGCGCCACCTAACACTTGATGCCATAATTACATCGTATGCATCAAGGGTCGGTATGACGTCACGCTCGCCACCCTCTCGCCGTCGGAGGATCAGAGGTATTAAGTGATGGCCAGAGGCAAGACGCGTAAAATAGTGAGACAGGCTTGAGAGACTCCCAGCCGTATTATTGAAGCATCACTGATATATCTCTCACCTGTTCTGTCTCTCTGAATGAGCAAGACGTGTAGAATGTGAGAGCGATTATTCTTCTTATCTTTCATCACATTATCATTCTTCTAACATTTACTATTGATCTTAGTTTTGTTAATATGTATAACTAAACAATATAACATAAATGACTTAAATGTGTATTGAAACTAATATATACAGTAGAGAGTGAGAGAGATATGCTTCCCAGGACTACAGAGACACATACCAGTCATCGTAATTACTAGGTATCATTTTCTCGTCAACAATATACACAGTTCATATATTACTTGTGCACTATCTTTGTGTGGGATTATGTGTACGTGTGTCAAAAAATGTGTGTGTGTGTGTGTGTGTGTGTGTGTGTGAGCTATCTATACACAACGTATAATCACACCCTCTCAAAATATCAATAATGGTGTCAACAATACAATGACAACAATACAGTGCCAACACTAGCATCAGCAATACAGTGCCAACAATAGTGCCAGCAATACAGTGCCAACACTAGCATCAGCAATACAGTGCCAACAATAGTGCCACCAATAGAGCCAACAACAATGCCAACAATAATGTCAACAATAGTGCCAACAACAATGCTAGCAATACAGTCGTCGGGGTGGGTGCTCACATCACGCCCCGGGTGGTTCAGATCACACGGCCGAAAATGGAAAAACACGACTTGAACAAGAAGCGTTATGGTACACTTGTGATCTTATTAGGTTACTCACTCTCTTTCTCTCTCTCTCTCTTTCTCTTCTTGCTCTACCCTTCTCTCTAACACCCCCTTCCTTCCTTGCCCCCCTGTCTCTCTCTCTCTCTCTAGTTTGTTATGTTAGGGATTGGTAGGGCAGGTAGGTAAGGCAAGGCAGTGTGGGAAGTGCAAGGCAGGGTAGGGTAGGGTAAGGCAGGGTAGGGCAGGGTAGGGTAGGCGTAAGGCAGGGTAGGGTAAGGTAAGGCAGGGTAGGGTAGGCGTAAGGCAGGGTAGGGTAAGGTAAGGCAGGGTAGGGTAGGGTAAGGCAGGGTAGGGAAGCCCATCTGCCCTGTAAACACAAATCTTTATCTTCACCTGTGTCAATATCTTCCTCTGGGATGACTCAACATAAGTTACGTCATCAACAACAACAACATATAGAGGGCGTCCCTGGAAATGTATCTCCCTCCCTCCCTCCCTCCCTCCCTGATTGCCTGCTCCTTGAGACACTGAGTTGGAGGGAAAGAGGGAGGGAGGGAGGGAGGGAGGGGGGCAGTCAGGGAAGAAAGCAGGTACAACAATATATAATTAATAGTTTTACTGCAGTTTACAACGACAATAAACAACGTTAAGTTTGGTGAAATTTGCAACTAAACATTATAACAAATAGATTATGTACAAATTGCAAAACAAAATTGAGTGATTATATTGAATGTTATTTGCAACAATACTGAAATTGGAAATGAACAGTGTGAGTTTTGCAATAACATTTAGTAGTGGAGATTAATAATATGCAACATTACTCTGCAACATCAATAGAGAAGAGAGCTTGCAACTGTACCTGCAACCTTTCAATAAAACTTTAGATAGAACCTTTACACAGAATGATACAGACAGGTTAGTAGAGAGAGAGAGAGAGTGTAAGGAGGAATGGTCTAGTATTGAAGGTAGAGCGTGTGGTGGAAACAAGGTAGAGCGTGTGTGTGGTGGAAACAAGGTGGAGTGTGTGGTGACAGATGATAATTATAGTGTGTTAAGGTAAAATACACGGCCAGAGTGACGACAAATACCAATTGAGAAATGCGAGTATACCTGTCGAACACCTGTTGATATTATACGCTTATGTTTACAGGTGTGTATCATAAAACCTCTCTCACACACACACACACACACACACACACACACACACACACACACACACTTTCCCCCCCCACTCGGAGACTCCCTGAGGCTAGCATACTGTAGATGAGCGTCAGTCCTACACACGGACAACGACTGTCCCCTCTACTGGAGAGAAAAGATGTGACGAAAGAACAAGGGAGAGAGGGAGAGCATGATAAACCAGGGGTGGAGAGAGTGATGAAGGAGGGAGAGAAGAAGGGAGAGGGGAGGGAGGGAGTGCATTATGAAGCATGGCTGGAGAGAGTGATGAAGGAGGGAGAGAGGAGGGCAGCGATAAAGGAGTGATGAAAGAGGGAGAGATGAAGGAAGGAGAGAAGAGGGGAGGGAGGGTGTGATGAACTAGAGATAGGGAGAGGGTAGAATAAAAATCGAGAGAGAGAGAGAGGGGATAGAAACAAACAAACAGACAAAAAAAGACAATAGGAACACAAAATACCCCAATAAATGTAAAAGCAAATGGAGAACGATAACATATTTTTTCCCCCCTCTTACTTTTCCTGGGAGAATGGAAAACAGGGGAAGCAGAGGAAGAGTAAGCGGAACAAGCAGGCAAAAGCAGGCAGAGTCATTTTCACGCTCCCCAGAACAGTTCCATTGATCAGGACGAAAAAACAAAAAATGGAACGAGAATTCTCCCAAAATACACTGGTGGAAAACGAGAGAGAGAGAGAGAGAGTGTTTGACAGTATTCGAACAAAAATTGAGTAACACGAGAGAGGATGAATAGAAAGGAGTGGACAAGAGTAAGAATATTGGTGATTGGGGCTGGGCTAGGTTAGGTTAGGTTAGGATAGAATAAGGAACCAAATGAGAAGAAAAAAGATAAAAGTACGAAGAGAGGAAAAATACACACACCGAAATCAGAAATAAAAGAGAGAGACGATAAACAGCGATAGACACACAAAGTAAAGAGTTCAAAGGCTTAATTGCAGGGAGAAATAATAGGAATTTAAAAGCAAAAACAGAGAGAGAGAGAGAGAGAGAGAGGGAGAATGGTCAGGCCTTTTTGACCTCTCATATATCCATTACTCTGGAGGGTAAAATCGGGACAGGAAAAAATTCTCTAAATTGCCTGAAAAACTCAGTGGTTTACCTGATGCTCCCAGACACTTGGACCTGTGTGTGTGTGTGTGTGTGTTTCTATACCACCACACTATCCTTCGTGGTACCCTGACGATACATCAATATTTTTTTTCGACCTTCTGCAGGAGAGTTTTAAGGTACTATACCTGTAACAGATGAACCATACACCCACAGAAAACTCTCTCTCTCTCTCTCTCTCTAGTTGTAATTAAATGAGAAATTGGGAGAACACACACACACACACACACACACACACACACACACACACACACACACACACACACACACACACACACACAATTGTAACTCGTGCGCATCCCAGTTCCTAGAGCCGTGTCACTTCAGGTAGAGGCTTGTTGCATGCATCGTAGTTACTGGTGTGTGAAACAAATTCTCTTTCTCTCTCTCTCTCTCTCTCTTAGCCAAACATACCTCACCTGTTCACTCACACACACACATACACCACGTGAGGCCCCTCATAACACCATCTGGGAGGGAATTACTACACCACGTGAGGTCCCTCATAACACCATCTGTGAGGGAATTACTACACCACGCCAGATCCCTCATAACACCATCTGAGGGAACTACTACACCACGTGAGGTCCCTCCTAACACCATCTGGGAGAGAGTTACTACACTACGAGTTTGCTGTTCAACACCTACATTAATCTGTATGTTCACTGTATGTTCCTTTACCTTTCTCTAATGAAGACTTTTGTTAAACCACCAATGTATGTAATAAGTCATTAATGTCCAATGTATATTTTCAGTGCAGAATTTTTTCAATAAACCGTCAATTATTATTTATTTATTATTATTTTACACACACACACACACACACACACACACACACACACACACACACACACACACACACACACATTCCTGCCTTCCAGTCATTCAAATCAGATGTACCTTGCATCAGGGAAGAGAAGGGGAGGAAGAGGGAATGGAAAGAGAGGAGGTGGAGAAGGACAAGGAAGAAAAGGGGAGAGACAGGGGGGAGGGGGTAGGAGAAGAAGACGAGAATGCGGAGTGAAGGGAGGAGAGGAAAGAGGGGAACAGGAAAAGGGGGAGAAGAGGTAGAAGAGGAAAATGGGGAGAAGAGGAAAAAGGGGAGAAGAGGAAAGAGGAATGAAAGGAGGAGAGGAGGAGGAGGAGGAGGAAGAAAAAATAATCTGTTGATTCTTCTCTTTACGTATCCTTATTTCGCGTTCGTTTGAGTTCTCATTCGTGCACCATCTCAATTATCTTCGTGTTCACTTCATCCTTCATTCGTGCGCCATCTTAACTACCTTTGTGTTTACTTCATTCATTCATTCATTTAGTTATACATCTCGCGTGGAAGCAAAAGCCAGTCAGCATGGCACTAGTAAGAGCGAGCAGCATCAATTTGGTCGTCGATAATTACAGCCTTTATTTTTGTGCTTTCATCCAAGTCAATTTTCCATTTATATGCGCTGGGGAGTGTGTTTATTCAGGCGTGTGAGAGAGACAGACAGACAACCGTTCCTACAGTCCGTTCACCATCTTGAACCTTCACTGTGAATGAGATAAAAGGTTACTTGTTAAGGAAGGGTTTTCAGGTAAGGTATCATCCAATTTGGGATTTTATTTTTGAACGTACCTGAAGTGGGTAAGGTGGAGGTGTTCTTATATCACCAGGTAAGGTAGAGGCGTTCTCATATCACCAGGTAAGGTGGAGGTGTTCTCATATCACCAGGTAAGGTAGAGGTGTTCTTATATCACCAGGTAAGGTAGAGGTGTTCTTATATCACCAGGTAAGGTAGAGGTGTTCTTATATCACCAGGTAAGGTGGAGGTGTTCTTATATCACCAGGTAAGGTGGAGGTGTTCTTATATCACCAGGTAAGGTAGAGACGTTCTCATATCACCAGGTAAGGTAGAGGCGTTCTCGTATTACCAGGTAAGGTAAGGTGTTCTTATATCACCAGGTAAGGTAAAGGCGTTCTCATATCACCAGGTAAGGTAGAAGCGTTCTCATATCACCAGGTAAGGTAAAGGCGTTCTCATATCACCAGGTAAGGTAAAGGCGTTCTCATATCACCAGGTAAGGTAAAGGCGTTCTCATATCACCAGGTAAGGTAGAAGCGTTCTCATATCACCAGGTAAGGTAGAGGTGTTCTCATATCACCAGGTAAGGTAAAGGCGTTCTCATATCACCAGGTAAGGGGAAAATTTAACGTAAGTGTCTGTCCAGGATTCTCAGATATTCAATAAGTAAACTTTTAACCCCAACATATGTCCTAAGTCAACATATTGAGTTAATTCAGAATCACAATAAAATTCTAACACCATTTATGAAGTAATTTTTAAACTCGTAGGTAAAGTTAGCCAATTAAATACAACTCTCGCATCTCCATTTACGGGAAAATTTTACCGTAAGAGTTTCAAGTCTCAAATACTCAAAAGATTTATAAAGTATAATTTATACTCTTAATTACTGTAAGGAGAATATATTTAGTAGATGTTTTTCACTATATAAATTATTTCTCCATCATTAATTTAAAGCCAACCAGATAAACGTAATATTCGCATTTAAGAGATTATTTTTTTTAGAGGGAATGGTTAGGTTAGGTTAGGCTAGGTTAAGTGAACAGGTCTCAGATATATAATGTAAACAACTCGATATCAACTGCAATTTCCACCAACTACCGTAATTACACCATCACTACACACCAAAAAATACTCCTAAGTAAATCATCTGTATTTATAATAATCGGTCGCATATTATTTCCCCCTTCTCTCGTGTCTGTGTCTGTATGTGTGTCTGTGTGTGTGTGTGTGTGTGTGTGTGTGTGTGTGTGTGTTTACCTTTCTCTTACTTTAGTTACCTGTCCCCTGTCTACCTGCTTTACTATCTCCCTCTCTATCTCTCTATCTCTTGCTTTCTTTCTCCTTCTCATTCTCAATCTGCATTTCTCTCTCGTTCATTCCATCTTTCCTTTCTCTTGTTTTTACGTTTATTCTCTATCCTCGCTCCTCTTTCTCTGCCTCTTTTTTCCTGTCTCATTCGTTCTCTATCTCTCTTTTATATCTCGTCTACCCTCTGCCTAGCTTTCTTTTTCTCTAGTCTTCTCTATCTGTTATATATATCTCGTCAGGTCCTCAGCAGTGGAATTAAGACACAACAACACACACTGACGGCTGCCACACCACCACACACAACCACCTACCACCACATGCAACCACCTACCACCACATGCAACCACCTACCACCACATGCAACCACCTACCACCACATGCAACCCTACCACCACATGCAACCACCTACCACCACATGCAACCACCTACCACACAACCACCTACCACCACATGCAACCACCCACCACCACACATAACCACACTCGACCACCCACCACCATAATAACAAATCACCAATTACGAATGACTAACGACACACCAGACACAAGGCCACGATCAGACACCTAGTAGACCTGACCTCACCACTGACCATTTAAACTCTTACCTTTAACCACAATAAAGTTGACTCTGACCTGTGAACCAGACAAGTACCAAGCAAGGACCTGTACTACCACCAACAACCTGTCCTACCACCAACCAGACGAGTACCAACCAACAACCTGTCCTACCACCAACCAGACGAGTACCAACCACAACCTGTCCTACCACCAACCAGACGAGTACCAACAACAACCTGTCCCACCACCAACCAAGTACCAACCAACAACCTGTCCTACCACCAACCAGACGAGTACCAACCAACAACCTGTCCTACCACCAACCAGACGAGTACCAACCAACAACCTGTCCTACCACCAACCAGACGAGTACCAACCAACAACCTGTCCCACCACCAACCAGACAGTACCAACCAACAACCTGTCCTACCACCAACCAGACAGTACCAACCAACAACCTGTCCTACCACCAACCAGACAGGTACAACCAACAACCTGTCCCACCACCAAAGCAAAACCAAAACACAGGTCATCAGACACTCGTAAAGCTTTAGTATTCCTCTCCTGTAGCGGCCACAGGTGTGTATCGGCGGCAAGAGATAAAGGGAGTCCTGGCAGCCGGCTATCAGAGGACGCCGCGGCTCCTCTCTCTCTCTCTCTCTCTCTCTGAGTAATAGCAGCTGATGAGACGGTGATAGTGGTCGTGAGGCGGAGGCAGAAGGTGTAGGTGCGGGAGGTTATGAGGGGGCTGTGTGAGGTGATGGGAGAGAGGTGAGAGACATGTGAGGTGATGGAAGAGAGGTGAGACGTGTGAGGTGATGGGAAAGAGGTGAGAGACGTGTGAGGTGATGGAAGAGAGGTGAGAGACGTGTGAGGTGATGGGAAAGAGAGGTGAGAGACATGTGAGGTGAGGAGACAGAGGTGAGGTACAGGTAACAATATATACACCAGAAGATACAAGTCCAGGTGAGGGAGACAGAGGTGAGACAACAGAAGGATAAACCCGACAATAACTTCCATGTAAAAGATAATGAACCACATTAAGAAGAGGAGGAAGGAGATGGTGAGTGTTAGTGAGAGGGGGAGGAGAGGAGAGGGAGGAGAGAGGAGAGGACATAAGACCACCTCTTTAATGGTGCCTGAGAACCATTATCCTAGATGGAGCACCATAACGAGTGGTGATAGGTAGGGTGGAGTATTATGATTATGGTGATGATGGAGGTGTGTCGTCCCTGTGTATGTATGTATGTATGTATGTATGTATGTATGTATGTATGTATCTCCCTCTATTCATCCCTTGTGGCGTGTCCGAATGTCTGTAGTGTCGTAATCTGCCATGTTTGTCATATGCCACGATACTTGTTCTGTGTCTACCTGTAATTTGTCCTGTGTCTACCTGTAATTTGTTCTGTGTCTACCTGTAATTTGTTCTGTGTCTACCTGTAATTTGTTCTGTGTCTCATTTACTACTGCTATTACTAATTGTTCATGCTACTGTAATAAACTGCTACGTTCCTGTATTTACTACCACTGTATCCTGTATTACATGTATTTCTCTCTCTCTCTCTCTCTCTCTCTCTCTCTCTCTCTCTCTCTCTCTCTCTCTCTCTCTCTCTCTCTCTCTCTCTCTCTTCACTACATCTCAAGCACCTCACTAACTCCTTTCTCATTTCCATACTTACTACACCCATTAATATTATATGACCACACACACACACACACACACACACACACACACACACACACACACACACACACACACACACACACACACACCTGTAATGGGACCAGAGTCGCAGATCATAAACAAGTGTATTTATATATTACTGACGTCCAGGACACGCCAACCCACACCACGCTAACCCACACCAAGCTAACCCACACCACCATAACCCACACCAAGCTAACCCACACCACCATAACCCACACCACGCTAACCCACACCACAGAACCCACACCACGCTAACCCACCAAGCTAACCCACACCACCATAACCCACACCAAGCTAACCACACCACCATAACCCACACCACGCTAACCCACCACAGAACCCACACCACGCTAACCCACACCAAGCTAACCCACACCACCACACCACACCAAGCTAACCCACACCACGTTAACCCACACCAGCTAACCCACACCACCATAACCCACCACGCTAACCCCACCAAGCTACAGACACATAACCCACACCAAGCTAACCCACACCACCATAACCCACACCACCTAACCCACACCAGTAACCCACACCATAACCCACACCACCAAACCCCACCACGCTAACCCACACCATAACCCACCACCATAACCCACCACGCTAACCCACACCACGCTAACCCACCAAGCTAACCCACACCCCCACACACCTAACCCACACCAGCTAACCCACACCACCCACCAAGCTAACCCACACCACCATAACCACACCACGCTAACACACCACGCTAACCCCACCACGCTAACCCACACCACGCTAACCCACACCACGCTAACCCACACCAAGCACCCACACCACCATAACCCACACCACGCTAACCCACACCGCCCCACCACCACACCACGCTAACCCACATCACTCCAGCCCACAACCCTACATCTAGATTCACAAAATTTCACACGATTAATTACCCTCATAAACTGAACATGTAATAATGTATCTTAATGACTCGAGACTTAACTAAGACTCGCGAATAATGAGACTTAACTAAGACTCGCGAATAATGAGACTTAACTAAGACTCGCGAATAATAATGAGACTTAACTAAGACTCGCGAATAATGAGACTTAACTAAGACTCGCGAATATAGACTTAACTAAGACTCGCGAATAATGAGACTGAACTAAGACTCGCTAATAATGAGACTTAACTAAGACTCGCGAATAATAATGAGACTTAACTAAGACTCGCGAATAATGAGACTTAACTAAGACTCGCGAATAATGAGACTTAACTAAGACTCGCGAATAATAATGAGACTTAACTAAGACTCCGGAATAATGAGACCCCTATCACCATCATCACTACTAGTACTACCACGACTTTCTTAACCACCACTATCATTACAACTCCAATACTACCACTATCTTCTTAACCAACATCACTACCACCATTACCACAATTACTACCACGACTATCAACCAACCACTGCCACTACTATCACCACCACCACACCACCCTCACTATCAATACTTCTACTACGACTATCACCATTAAAAATCATCACTACTCTAACTACCACCATCGCCATCACCATACCCACCACCACTACTACTACCATCCTCACCACAACCACCACCCTACCAATTACCGTATGAAGAATTACACCCCTGGAAGTCCATAGTTACAGCACTGTACTATAATCTCTGTAACATACAACTGTACCTGTAACAATTTACCTGTACTTATATAAGGTGAAATAATGTACAGTTACCTAATAAACTCCATGTTGTAAATTAAATTAAATATGTAAATTACCTTAATGTGTTTTTTTAATCAGTAACTAAATATAATAGAATTTAATTATGGTTTAGGTAAAAATATTCTTTAATGGTGAAATCCCGTAGTTACCTGAACTGTAATGTTCGTAAATTGAGCGAATATAGTTCAATAGTTTTACGTGATATTTCCTGCCCTGTATTACGTTACAGATGCATTTTTACAGAGAATTAATACGTATAACAAAATCTAACTCTGTTTGTTTTATTTTTAATTTGAGGTCTTTTGTTACACAGATGGATTTTGTAATCTAACAGAAGCACACTGTAATACTGTGTAATGTTTCCAGCTATTTTCTGTTTCATTACAAGGATGGAGTCTCTCCTGTGTGTGTGTGTGTGTGTGTGTGTGTGTGTGAAACGTATCATGACTGCTTTGAACCCCTGAACTGTCACCTAAATACACAAAAGCCTTGCTTAATTATATATATCCTATATATATATATATATATATATATATATATATATATATATATATATATATATATATATATATATATATATATATATATATATATATATATATATATATAAATAAAGTGGCGACTGCTATCATCAACCATTAGTGTAATTTAGAGATAATATTTGCTTTTAATACTCACACGCCGTTCACTTTACCTACAGCAACAACTACATAAACCGGTCACTTTAACCTACAGCAACAACTACATAAACCGGTCACTTTAACCTACAGCAACAACTACATAAACCGGTCACTTTAACCTACAGCAACAACTACATAAACCGGTCACTTTAACCTACAGCAACAACTACATAAGTCAATAACTCCACCACCACCACCACCACCACCACCACCACTACCACCACCTGCAAAATAGTCGCTAATTACTCCGCCTTGAGTGAACAGGTGCAAGAAGCACAGGTGCCGTATCATCAACACTCTTAATGGATTAGAAAAGGGTTAGCTGAGGGATTGGTTATCTGGTTTATTAAGAGTTTTAATGCTGGCGGCTGGAAACATACATACATACACACACATACATACATACATACACACATACATACCATACATACATATCACACAAAAGACTTCTACAACGATACAAGAGCAGCCAAAGTGTTATATAACCTTGAGCAGTTAGTGAGATATTGCTACTACTCCTACCCCCACCCGCCCCACCTCCAGAGCTCCTCCCCCACCCTCCCCACCTCCACTACCCTCCCCCCACCCGCCCCACCCCTCCAGCTCCTCCCCCCAAAGGCGTGTCCACCCTAAGAATAACTGTGTACTCCATCCTCGTCAAGACCACCCGATAGTGTATTCATTCACTGCTGGAGGCAAGAGTGTACGAGCGAGAGAACCCAATACAGTACTCCACTCTGGCTGGTTGGCTGGGAATCGAACCCTGTACCCATGACTTGGCACTGACAGACAACGCACACACACACACAACACACATATACATCCACACGTATATACACACATGAAACAAACACGGATATATTGTACTCCTCCCTCAAACAAACAAACAAACAACACACACACACACAACACACGACTATGTACCAACCCCCAAAAATTTTTTGAAAATGTCCTCAAAGTGAATCGACAATTGTATTAGGTGTGTGTGTGTGTGTGTGTGTGTGTGTGTGTGTGTGTGTGTGTGTGTGTGTGTGTGTGTGTTGGTGTCAACGGTCTTTTATATACATAATGTGATAGATTTTTAATAAGTCTATATGGAGTTTCATTCATTTTTAAAAATGTTTTTGAGATGAAAATTGGAGAAAATGCCATACAAAATTGGAAAAAAAATGATAAAGAGAGAGAGAGAAAAAGAGAGAGAGAGAGAGAGAGAGAGAGAGAGAGAGAGAGAGAGAGAGAGAGAGAGAGAGAGAGAGAGAGATTCCACCCACACAGTCCTGCCCATCTAACAAACTATACAGGTAAATCCTAGCCCCCTCCCCACAGGTGTACACACACCATAATTACATTACCATATCCCGCTTCTCTTACAACCTTAAACTCGATACAAAATCCATTTCATTAGCCCGGCCGGAGAAATTTTATTCGTCGCCTCACCAATGGGTTTCAACTTATCAGGAGAAAGGAGAGACAGGAGAGGTCCGCTGAGACAATATCAACAGGACTGATTTTCTGGAGGCACTTACTCTACAATGTGTGTATAGAGAGTGAGATAGAGAGAAAGAGAGGAGAAGGAAGGAAGGAAGGAAGGAAGGAAGGTGAGGAAGAATAGAGATGGTGAGGGAAAGGGAAGAGAAAGATGTAGAGGAATGGAGTCAAGGAGACAAAGAGATATTGGAGAGAGAGAGAGAGAGAGAGCAGACCACCACATTACTGTACCCACTAACACACTCAAGTAAATAACTAAGTAACATGAGGGTGTGGTGCTTCAGAAATTCGAAGACCCACCCACCCACCCACCCACTCACCCAACTGCCCACCCTCTCACCAACCCACCCACTAAACCCACCCAACCACTCAACTACCCACTCACTCACCTAATCAACCCACCCACCCACTCAACCACTCAAATACCCACTCACTCACCTACTCAACCACCCACTCATCTTCCCACCCACCCACTCACCTTGCCCACCCCTCCCACCATCTCTAATTTGTACATCCCCCGCCAGGTAAATTAAGACAACCAGGTGTAGACTCGGTTACCTGGAGGGCGTCAGTGTTCGCCTCAAGATGGTGACACAATTGCATATTTACGTAGGGAGTTTTTTCTCTTAAATTATTTAGAGATAGGAATACTCTCTCTCTCTCTCTCTCTCTCTGTTTTTCAATCACAATCACTCTGCTTGTTTGCGTCTGGCGTCAAGGTACTGAATCATACCAGGATTACAAAGGTTCAATTATTGTAACATGCACACTATATCATGCCTTCATAATAGAGAGAGAGAGAGAGAGAGAGAGAGAGAGAGAGAGTTCCTGATTCTGTCCACGTCTGTCAATCCTCCTTTCTTCCCTTCTCTCTGTCTCTCTTTCTAAAACCCTGTATCTATCTCTCCGTCTATCTCTCTTTATCTGTCTATATATCCCACTGCCTTCATCTGCCTATCCGCCTGTCTCAATGCGTCTGTCTACCTACCCGTCTGTCTGTCTCTCTGTCTACCATAATTACTCAGAACACAAGAGATAATTATCGAACTCCTCAAAAGTCTACTTGTTCACATTAAGTTACGTCACAAGTTTGGCTAAAATATATTACTTTTTGTTCGGGTAACCTTGTTCATTACACACACACACACACACACACACACACACAGGAAAACGGACAGACAGACAGACAGACTACTTGCATTCTTACAGCCACCTCCCGAGACGGCGGGGTGTAACTAGACAGAATGGCGTTGTTATTTTTAAGTAGTCATTTCCGTGGTTGACTGGACACAATACTGTTATGGAGCATGTGTGTGTGTGTGTGTATGTGTGTGTGTGTGTGTGTGTGTGTGTGTGTGTGTGTGTGTGTGTGTGTGTGTGTGTGTGTGTGTGTGTGTGTATGTGTGTGTGTGTGTGTGTGTGTGTGTGTGTGTGTGTGTACGTACCTAAGCAAAATAACTAAAAAAAAAACCCACAATATTGCGTCAACCTAACACCATATATGACACCTGACACCATACCTGTATATTACCTGAGTACTCCCCAATTGCCCAGGTAAACGAGCATATACACAGAGTTCAATAACCACTAACATTCTTATATATCACCGTCGTATAGTTATAAAAATATCCATATAGAGAGGATATATATTTAACACGGAGTGAATATTGACACCTGGGGGGGGGGGGGTTAATGAACGAGTAGTAATTATAGAACAGGTGGGTACAGGTAGGTACAGGTGTGGGATAACGCTCTTGATTCCCACATGATTGTAAGGTATTTTTTTTATCCCTTAACTGGAGCCATGAAAGCACCTCTAACGGGCTCAGTTAAACTACGTCATAAAGGGGGCGGTTAAAACGGTGTGTGGGGATATTGCACTGAAAATCTCTCTCTCTCTCTCTCTCTTAACCAGAAGCCTTTAGTTCTCTTCTCTTCTCTCCAGTTGCGGTGTAAAGTGAACCCATGAATCTTTAAAGACTCCGAGACCCGCCTCCTCCTCCTTCCTAGCAGCCTTCCTCCCCCTCCCTAGCAGCCCTCCTTCTCCTCCCTAGCAGCCTCCTTCCTCCCCCTCCCTAGCAACACCCCCCTCCTTCCCCTCCCTAGCAGCCTTCCTCCTTCCTCCCCCTCCCTAGCAGCCCTCCACCTTGGTAATCCCACCATGTAACCTCCTCCTCCTGGCAGCCCCACGACCCCTCCACGACCACGTCCAGACACTATGATCCCAGCTCTCAGGTGACGGCGGCCGCCAGGAAATATTGAGCAGCACACTAAGTGGACGCCACGCCACGCCACGCCACGCAGTATTAACACACCAAGGTGGAAAGTCGCCTGAGTCCCCAGTGTTACACAAGCACGAATGTAAACACAAATTGGCATACATTCTTCCCGTTGAGTGAGACATTTTGAACACCAAGCAAGATTTCTATCACAGTTCAACGTTGCTTCCCAAAATATCATACACTTTACTTTATATATAAATCCTAATTAACTTAAATACATTCTTAGAGTTTATTAAGTTTAGTCTAAGTCAGGTGTAGCTCAGTGTTGGGACAAGGTAAATGCTCTAGTGTAGCTAAGTCGTAGGTACACCTATTCAAAGGTAACCAGAGCCTGAGTTTATTAAAGTTGGGGCAGGTGTCTTGTAGAGCTCCTCCCCGCTGGGTGGTGGAGGAGCGAGGATTTGATGCTCCTAGGAACACTACCCTTCCTCAGGTCCTGTACTACCCGTCACAAAAAAAAATACCTGAATGATTCTCTCTTAATCAGGTGTTATCTTACGTTATTAAATACGTCACGACACAATTTATGACATTAATTACGTCACAGCACAATTTACGGCTTTCATTACGTCACGATACAATTTACGGCTTTCATTACGTCACGATACAATTTACGGCATTAATTACGTCACAGCACAATTTACGCTGTTGGCCCCCGGAAAAAGTTAAATCGAATTGACCAATCATAATATGAGAACGTCAGCCGTGGTCATCTCTTACACCCACCAATCACACGCCGCTAGCGTCAGGTGAACACCAACCACACGCCGCTAGCGTCAGGTGAACACCAATCACACGCCGCTAGCGTCAGGTGAACACCAATCACACGCCGCTAGCGTCAGGTGAACACCAATCACACGCCGCTAGCGTCAGGTGAACACCAATCACACGCCGCTAGCGTCAGGTGAACACCAACCACACGCCGCTAACGTCAGGTGAACACCAATCACACGCCGCTAGCGTCAGGTGAACACCAATCACACGCCGCTAGCGTCAGGTGAACACCAACCACACGCCGCTAACGTCAGATGAACACCAATCACACGCCGCTAACGTCAGATGAACATCAATCACACGCCGCTAACGTCAGATGAACACCAATCACACGCCGCTAGCGTCAGGTGAACGCAATCACGCCACTAGCGTCAGGTGAACACCAATCACACGCCGCTAGCGTCAGGTGAACACCAATCACACGCCACTAGCGTCAGGTGAACGCAATCACACGCCGCTGGCGTCAGGTGAACACCAATCACACGCCGCTAGCGTCAGGTGAACACCAATCACACGCCGCTAACGCCAGATGAACGCAATCACGCCGCTGGCGTCAGATGAACACCAATCACACACCGCTAGCGTCAGATGAACACCAATCACACGCCGCTAACGTCAGATGAACACCAATCACACGCCGCTAACGTCAGATGAACACCAATCACACGCCGCTAAAGTCAGATGAACATCAATCACACGCCGCTAACGTCAGATGAACATCAATCACACGCGACCAACCCCACAAAATCACCATTCACACGCTGACAACGACAGATATCCACCTATCACAAGCTACCAACTCCCAAAAAAATCGCCAATCACAGGCTGACAACACCTGGCAAACACCAATCACATGCATCAGTGAAGCCCAACCAGCCTGTCATCAACGTTTATTTTTCTGCCTTTGATTCTATTCTTTTGGTTTGTAATTGTAATATTTTCAACAGTGACTATAAAAAAAATTGGGGGGGGGGCATGGAGAATGATGGGAGGGGGCAGGAGGGGTGTGGGGGGTGCCTAGTGGGGAGGAGTGGGGGAGTAGGAGGAAGGGGGGTGGGGTGGGGAGATGAGGAGTGGGGAGTTGAGGAAGGGGGGTGGTGAGGTGAGGAGCCAGGGGTGGGTGGGGGAGAGATTAAGGGGGTATATATTCTGATCTGGACTTTTTTTTACACTATGATTTGGTCTCGGTCTCTTTTTGGGGGGTCTTTTGAATTTGGTCTTTTAAATGGGGTCTTCTTATTCGGTCTTTTTAAATGGGTCTTTATTTTGGTATTTTAGTTCGGTCTGTGATTTTGGTCTTTTTAAATCGGTCTTTTTTATGGTCTTTATAGTTCGGTTTTTGTTTTGGTCTTTTGATTCGGTCTTTAGATTGGTTCTGGTGTTGATGAAGCCTCCTCATCGACTCGCGGGAATGAGAACTCGACAAAAATGGCCGACGGAGGGAGAGGGAGGGAGGGAGGGAGAGAGGGAAGAAGAGAAGGAAGGAGGAAGTGAGGAAAGGAGATAAAAATGAATGGAATGCGGAAGGAAATGAGAGAGAGAGAGAGAGAGACTGGGTATTTTGTACATTTTCTGAGGTAATGCGATTGTTTGTGCGTCTGTCTGTCTGTTCTTCTCCTTTTCACTTCCTTTATTTACACGCCCCCCTCTCCCTCTTCTCTCTATCTCTCATTCCATCTCAACAATTCTTCTTCCTACTTTCTCTTCTTATCATCATCATCTTCCCCATTCTCTCTAATCTACCTTTCCTCTCTCCCTCCCTGCCTCCTCTCCATAATTTTCTTCC
This sequence comes from Homarus americanus, assembly GCF_018991925.1. Taxonomy (NCBI): domain Eukaryota; kingdom Metazoa; phylum Arthropoda; class Malacostraca; order Decapoda; family Nephropidae; genus Homarus; species Homarus americanus. Next base: position 37,666 of record NW_024749663.1, read on the forward strand.
CTCCCTCTCTCTCCCTCTCTCACTAACACCTCTCTCCCTTTCTTAATTCCTATCTCCCTCTCTTTCCCTCTCTTATCTCTCTCAGGTGTCTCCCCACAATGTCCTGCGGGATTATTAAGATCTCGGTCTCTCGGTCTCTCGGTCTCGGGCTCTTCAAGGTGAGGACGATAAATTTTCTCAATAACCGGAGATATGAGAACTTAAGCGCCTGAAGATTAATCACCCTAACCTAACCTAACCTAACCTAACACTAACACTAACACTAACCTAACCTAACCTAACCTAACCTAACCTAATGCTAACACTAACACTAACACTAACCTATCTTGATCTAACCTAACTTATCTTGTTCCTCTCTCTCTCTCCCTCCCTCATTCCTTCTTTTTATCTCCTTCTCCCTCCCCACCCTCCTTTATTTTCTTCTCTCCCTCTCATTCCTTCCTCTCCCTCACTCCCTCCCTCTCCCTGCGACCGGCCATCCCTCACCTAATGACAACCCAGGTGGGCGGCGTTCTGGCCAATCTTCGATCTCCAGAATGAGGAGAATTTAATGGCTTGAGATAAAGTCATTTAGAAGATCAGACGCCGCCGAAGCTTCCCACTCACGGTCATTTGGCCCTCCCTCTCCTTCCCACTCCGTCACCTCCCCCTCCCTCCCCGTCCCTCTCCCTCCCTCTCCCCCCCCCACCATGAAATGAACGGCAGACGAAATTATAAGAGATCTATATCAGTGTGGGCGGGAAGGGTGAGAGGGAAGAGAGGGTGAACAATGGGAAGAGGGGAAATGAGTGGGTGGGAGGATGAGAGGGATGGTAGGAGAATGGGATGAGAGGAGGTCAAGTGAGTGGAAGGGAATTAGAAGAGAGGGTGAGTGGGTGGGAAGGAGGGAGGAAGGGAGGGAAGCGACGTGTGTGTGTGTGTGTGTGTGTGTGTGAGAGAGAGAGAGAGAGGTTCATGAATACCAGCAATGCCTCTGGACGGCGGGTCTAGGTAGGGCTGCCCTGGCCGATGGACTCACTGACGAGAGGAAATAGTGAAATGGTTTCCCGCGGGTGTTCTTCAACCAGCGCTTACATGTGTGCCTCACGCCACCACCCGCTGCCTGCTCGTATACCGGTCTGCTAAGTTCTGCTGACTTAATAAACTTGTCTGCTGGGATTATGTGCCTGTCTGCTGGGGTCACACGCCTGTCTGCTAATCTAACAACCTTGTCTGCTGAGGTCAAGTGCCTGTCTACTAGGGGTCATGTGCCTGTCTACTAGGGGTCATGTGCCTGTCTACTGGGGGTCATGTGCCTGTCTGCTGGGGTCACGCGCCTATCTGTTGATCTAATAAACTAGTCTGCTGGGGTGCTCGTGAAGGGGGTACGAGAGCTTTCTGAAGATAACATGAGCTTCTATAAGACTCACAGAAAGAAGGACTGTCTCATATCTCTGGTACATACTCACAGGTGTGTTGGTCTGCTGAACCTACCTGACTGTAACCCCTGAAGAAGGTGGATAGGGGGAGGAGGAGAGGAATAGGAAGGAAGTTGAGGAGGAGGAAGAGTAGGAGCAAGGAGAGGAGGAAAAGGAGGAGGAGACCCCCCCCACCCTTCCCACAACACATGAACAAAGAAGATGAACCTAACTTAACCTAACCTAACCTAACCTAACCTAACCTAACCTAACCTAACTTAACCTAACCTGTATTTACTGAACCTGTCTAGCCACCCTCTATCTCCCACCTCCCGTGTCTCCATAACATAACACGACAAACTGCCGAGCTCTGATTACTCGTGCATCAAGTCCCTGACAGAGAGTGTGTGTAACTTTGTCACAAATTAGAATTGCAAATGACACAACATGTCCCGCCTGTATGTCTTAATTTATGCCATAATTTGTAATTCAAGAAGCAAAATATGACTTAGTTACAAAATCTGTGAGAAAAAAATTAACTTCCATTAGTGTGACTTGACAGCCAATTTGTATTTAGGATTCACTTAATACTTAACAAACAATTCGCAATGTAATCATTTATGAAGCCAAACACAAGTTAATATCTACATCTATGAGAGATAAATATATAATAATAATTCAGATCTTGTCCATAGATGGCGTGAGAGATAGAGATTCATTTAGCAGTTCATTATACAGTTTATAAACCAAGGAACACGCCAGACAACTCAGTGACCAACAGCAACAACAACACAGACAATATACCCATAAAAATTCCACTTGGGAGCCAATCTGTGTTCTGTGTCAATCTGAATTAGAGACTCACTTGTCGGATCACACAAAAAACTGAGAATATTGGATCGTTAACGAGAAGGGTGTGTGTGTGTGGAGGGGTGGAGGAAGGATGTGTGGGAAGAGGGGTGGGGTGGGGTGGGGTGGGGAGTGGGAGTGGGGAGTGGGGTGGGGTGGGGAGTGGAGTGAGGTGGGGTGGGGTGGGGTGGGAACTAACGAGAAGTGGGGTGGGTTGTTGGTAATGTAACACCAGTAATTTTCTTTCACAAAACACCACCATCTATTTTCCTCTCGACATGACAGACTCATTGATGGATGTTCCTGAGGTGACACGATAAATTAGTTTCTTCTGACATGACATCTGACAACATGATGCAATAGGACAAGGATCTGACATGACTACACAATAAGATGCATCACACACACACACACACACACACACACACACACACACACACACACACACACACACAAAGAGTCTAAATTCTATTCTTATCCAAAAGATATATTAATAGATTCTTTCATTAGACTTGTTTCAGAGAGAGAGAGCAACACGTAGTAACCAATACATTATCTCACACACCGAATTACTGCTTTAAATGAAGACAAACACTCAAGAATTCTTAGGAGGCTCTGAATAGTTATTGTTTACGTGAGCCTACTTGTTTATGCCGTGACACAGGTAGACAGGTAGACAGACAGGTAGACAGACAGGTAGACAGATGGTGTGAGGAGTCTGAGTGACGTGCTGAGGGTAGATAAAGGTTTGATGTATCTGTCGCAGGTGCTGACCGTATTGAGGAGGTAATATTTGCATCGATGAGGACCTGGAATGTGTAGGGGGGGAGAGGAGAATGTGGGATGATGGTGGAAGGTGGGTGGTGGAGTGGGGGTAGTTGGTTATCTGAAAGAAAATCCCATATTACTGTTAAATAAAAATGATGACTAATCTTCAGTAAATCATCCAAACCACAACACAAAGGACAGATGAAGCCACTGGTTGAGACAGTAGTGAGGAGATGTGAAGCAGCATTCCATTTGTTCGAAGCTTCAACGTTGTATCGATGAGTTGTACAGTGTATGCAGAGGTTCAATTAGGGTGATATTTTCTTGTTGTCGTGGTAAAAAAAAAAAACAATTAGGGTCAGATTTTCAAAGATTCCTACGTCATTTTTCCCCCTAAATGAGGATGACAAAAGATGCAATGCAGTAGAGTCCTTGTACAGTTTTGACTTCATTTTGATATTGTCTTTAGTTCGTCATTGTTTGAGCTCTGACCATCACGCCGTAGCTTATATATTTCCTGAGCCTCGGTGTGATGTCAACGATACAAGGTAGTGAGAAAGAGGCGCCACGTGAAGATTCAGCTCAATATATTCACCAGCCTAGGTAAAGGCTGGCAGGTAAAGGCTGGCAGGTGGGGGAAGGTCAGGTGGGGGAAGGCTGGCAGGTGGGGAAGGCTGGCAGGTGGGAGGAGGCTACAGGTGGGAAGCACACAGGTGGGGGAAGGCTGCAGGTGGGGGGAGGCTTGGCAGGGAGGAAGGCTGGCAGGTGGGGAAGGCTGCAGATGTGGGGAAGGCTGCGGATGTGATGGTAAGGCTGGCAGGTGTGGGGGGAAGGCTGGCAGGTGTGGGGGGAAGGCTGGCAGATGTGACGGTAAGGCTGGCAGATGTAAGGTGATTATTATATCTGAAGGTTAACTCAAGGCTGGAAAATATCATCATACACTAATGTTCAATGAATCAACCGCTCATCCTCGTGACCGGGATATAAAAATTCTAACTCATGCTTGTAATTTAGACGATATATACAGTATACTGCATATAACTTAATATAAAGACAGAAGGGTTGGGGGCAGATCCTGGTCCAGAATTAGCTCATATCACCAGTAAGTATTGGCTGACACATGCGTATACAAGGCAGCGTGGGTCATCGTCCTCACACGGCGGCTGCCTAGTAAAATAAACAAACATCTTTTATTCCTTCGTATGACAATTAATGATCCACGATAACACGGTCTATCAATATAAAGAATAACAAACAAGAAAGTAAGTTGGTTGGAGTACAGCGCCAACAAGCAAGTAACGAGATGCTAGTTGGGAGCATCGTGTAGTTTGATGGTGTTCAGGTCGTTGAGGGTGTGTACACAAACATCGCCCTGCTGGGATGTAAACACAACACTGCAGCAGACTGGCCAGGAATGTCTACCACCTTTTGGTTTCCAACGTTTTAACCTTGAGACGTTTTCGGATGTAAACGTTTCGGTCTTGAGCGTTTTAAAACTTTGAACATTTTGGACGCGCAAGTTTTAATCCGTAAACATGAAAAAATAAAGTTTAAAAGGAGAACATTTTATACCAATAAATAATAACCTCTTGTGTGTTGGTTTATATCCCAAGACAAATTTATTTAACCTAAACTGGGTAAAACGTTTGAGGTGAAGTCGTACAGTACAAAACACCGCTGTCGAGAATGTGCCACTTGGCGTGATGGTGCCAGACCTTGCACTTAGCCGTGCCTGGAGTGAGGGACTCATCTGATAAATCGTCGTGTCGTCACTGATAAATCTGTCAGTTTACCTCCGTTCTGACAGTATTTATTCACTATATATCTTATAATGTTGTAAGCTGGTGACCTTAGATCGATATGAGACAAAGTTCTGCTGGCATATAGGACGAATTTATACTTTTTATCTGAATAACCTTTAGATTAGGCACCTTAGTTAACCTCACCTGATTATTATACACCCTAACCTAACCTAACCTAATCTAACCAAATTAATCTAACCTAAACCAAACTAATCCCACCAGGTAGCGTTAGGGTGTTTAATCAAGTGAAATAAGTTGGGGTGCTTAATCTTCACGTCATCATTATCTTAGACTATAGTAACTTGAGGTTAATATATTATAGGACTCAAAGGATCAATATTTTCTTTGGTGGTTGTTGTTACTTTATCAATTACCTGGTTATTATTTTTTCTTTTGTTTTCGTGTGTGTGTGTGTGTGTGTGTGTATCATCAGGTCGACCACCACTATACCAACCACCACCACCACCAACCACTACCACTCCCCACCACCACCCTCCACCACCACCACACCACCACCACTACACCACCAGCCACACCGTATTTTTGTGAGAGTCTCCCAGGGCTGACAAAGACCTCGTCCGTGGGCAGTAATGAGATCTCGGGAGAAAACGAACAAGAAATATTGGATCTCTGTCCTAGTGATTTTCCTCCACCCACGACCTCGATGTAATCACAACCCAATGTCTGGTTGTTATTGTTTCCTCTCGGTAAATCTTTGTCCTCAGCGACGTGTTTATGGCGGTTATAGGAAATAAAATCTCCTGGAGGGAAGAAGAGCAGGGAAAATAGTAGGGGAAAACAACAAGGAAGAAACAGCAAGGGAAAATCAACAAAGAAAAATCTCAGGGAAAACAGAAGAGAAAATATCAAGGATAAACACGGTAAAGAAACATCAGGGAAAAAAGTCACCCTGAAAAAGACACAAAGTTAAACAATTGTCATTAAGAAATAAAAACACCGGGGAAAAAAGTCGCGAGGTAAAAAAATTCGGGTAAAATATCCAGCAGGGAAAAAACATAAGGAAAAAAGCTACAAAAAATAAACAACCAAGGGGAAAAAATTTACTCCAGGAAAATTCAAACCAGGAAAAATGCAAGCAGGGTAAAAATAATACCATGAAAAAATAACAAGGAAAAAATCTAGGGAAAAAAGACGAGGAATAAAACCCACCGGGAAAAAAATAAATTTTAGGGAGAAATTAAATTATTTATTGATGACAAATATATTTGAATTAGATATTTGTATTTACTTCTAGAACAAGGAGTTATGATTACGTCACGGAGTTATGGTTACGTCACGGAGTTATGGTTACGTTACGGAGCTATGGTTACGTCACGGAGTTATGGTTACGTCACGGAGTTATGGTTACGTCACGGAGTTATGGTTACGTCACGGAGTTATGGTTACGTCACAGTTATGATTACGTCACGACATGGTTTACGTCACAGAGTTGCGGTTGGCGTCGGGATATGGGCTGGCGTCACGGAGTTATGGTTACGTCACGGAGTTATGGTTACGTCACAGTTATGATTACGTCACGGAGTTATGGTTACGTTACGGAGCTATGGGTACGTCACATGATCCGTAACAGTTCCGGGTATTGAGTGTCACGAAGATTGATGAAGTGACACACAGTATGCCTAGGGCGGGGCTATAGATTCTTTACACTGTGACATCATTTATACACATGCTGGCTGGCTGCTGCCACACACACACAGACTATTGCGTCATCCCTGGAAACCCAAGACACCGCTTCACCTCCGTCAGCAAGCGTCAGTAGGCAATTATTTGGTCAATGTATGGAGAGCAGGAACGGCGGATGTGGTGGATTTTTTTAGTAGTGGTGGTGGTAGTGATTATGGTGTTGTTGGCAGCGGTGGTGGTGGTTGTTTTCATAGGGGGGGGGGTCTTGATGGTGGTGGTGGTAACAGTAATGGTGGCCGTGGTAGTGATGATAGTGAGTCAGTAGCGGTGGCAGTGAGTATGGTGTTGTTAGCGATGGTGTTACTGATGGTGGTGGTGGTAACAGTAATGGTGGCCGTGGTAGTGATGATAGTGAGTCAATAGCGGTGGCAGTGAGTATGGTGTTGTTAGCGATGGTGGTGATCAAGATTATAGGGGAGGTCATGTAGGTAATAATTATACAAACAACAATTCACGGTACAACAGCTTAAACAGAATCAATTATTTACCCTTTTTATATAATCAACATAATCCAGCGAGTCTGCCTCACGCTACCAAGCTCTAACTCGAAGCGGGAGTGATTGTCCTACAGGTTTGACGTCCTGTTTTGGGGCAGTGTAGACGCAACACACACAGCACTATGCCTCATAACACAAAGGGCCAATCACTACGTCACTTTCAATTCTCCAATTAAAATCAGGGACCCCCCATTCACAGCTAGATCAACCTGGGAGTGTCCTGGGTGCGAACCAATGGCCTTTAGGACAAGAGGCGAATGTTGTATACACTCAGCCTTCGCTCCTTCAAGCACTAAACTCAAATTAAGCTAAACAATGTAATTCAACAACATTGTAAACTCTTCTCTTTCCCAAATGACTAATTAGGCATCCCAGCTTATTTGACCTGAAGATTTACTACCCTAACGCTACCTGAGGGTTGGGTTAGGTTAGGTTAGGTTAGGTTAGGTTAGGTTAGCGTTAGCGTAAGGATGGCTAATCTTCATGTGAAATAAGTTGGGGGTCTAATCTTCATATGAACCCATGGTATCTATGCAACAGTAAGTCACCTAAATAAGTTATACCACAACATCACCTCCATCATCAACACCTATTACCTCCACAAACAAGCCTTTAACAGTCTTGAGCTACTTATAGTTAATAAATACTGGACGGAATGCTCAACGTAATGCATTATTAAATACATAAAAGTCAGTCAGTCTCTCTCTCTCTCTCTCTCTCTCTCTCTCTCTCTCTCTCAAAAATCAAAATCCAATTTGTAACATAAACAACAACGATCCCGTTCCCTCTCTCTCTTAGGATCAATTCTCAACAAAAACTAACACACACACACACACACACACACACACACACACACACACACACACACACACACACACACACACACACACACACACACACACACACACACACAGAGTCAACATCATCAAGGGAGCAACTCGTCAATATACCACTATAGTGAAAATTGGAGTTCCGGTCGCCTGTTGTTGTTGCCTTTCAATGAAGACGGATAACAAAATCCATCAAACAGATGTATGGCATTAGCATGGGATGGCCCCGTCGTGCCCTTTGTTTGGACTCAGATACGAAGTGCGCGCGCGTGTGTGTGTGTGTGTGTGTGTGTGTGTGTGTGTGTGTGTTTGTTCTTGTTCTCACACAAACGGCGGTGCATGAGTCCTATAGGCGTGATGGGGCAGTGCGGATACAGTACACTGAATACTAAGCCTCACACAAGGGGATTATTCGGCTGGCACTGCACTCGACAGCCTTTATTTCCCAAGCTGTAAGGGCTGACACCCGTTTAAAGCTGGATAAAATGGGTGTTGTCCCAGAAGGCAAACCAGCGACCATTGGGATAGGAACCGAGCACTGTGTTCACTCATACACACACACGTGAACACAAATATACGAGAATTTATTTTTGGCAAGGTTGTATATGTGTGTGTGCCACTATACACATGGGTGAATATGTGCCACATGAATATCCCCGCGTATATTCATGCATACATAGATAAAAAAAATGCAAGCAAATATACACACAGACACAAAGGTATAATATTTATAAATACATTCAGGTCAATGCATATGAATAACGGCACTAACACATTAACTAAATAAATAAATAAATAAATAAATAAAGTGGTATATATAAGCAAAGAAAGTATCTTATATAAGCCACCCAGCTCCCCGACGGCCCACACTCAGCCAGAGGTCACCACTCCGCCCTGGCAACTCTGCTATCGGTAATTAGATCAAATCCCCATCGACAACAGCAGTCCCCTAACTCTCAGGGATTTTTACCCTTAAAATCCCCCTAAATCGAATAAGTAAAAAAAAAACTAACTTAACCTACAAGAAGAGAACACACACACACATACACACACACACACACACACACACACACACACACACACACACACACACACCCTCTCGTCACGGTTGTTTACTTGTGTTTACGTTTATCCTCGTTGTATAAGTTGTGAGGAAGTTTTTTCTACACACACACAAACATGCATCATCATACACAAATATATACACATGCGTATATATACATACATACACACGTGCACGGGCGTATTCAGTATAATATATACAAGCGTGTATGCAAACAAACAAACACGTCCACGTATATACACACGCACACAGACACAGGTACTACATCATGCACATACCCCCCCCCACCCCCACCACACACACACACCGTTCTATACACCAACACAGCTGATACAAGAAGGTGTGTGTGTGTGTGTGTGTGTGTGTGTGTGTGTGTGTGTGTGTGTGTGTGTGTGTGTGTGTAATATTAATCGACTGTCAGTCATGTACCAAGAGCCCTCCATCCTGACAGCAACCACCAGACAGCTATGATACAGGTTGTAATTAAAGGTAATCTGGCGTTTACCTGAGATTACTGGCAGGTAACTCTAGATTATCACCTGGAGAGAGAGAGAGAGAGAGAGAGAGAGAGAGAGAGAGAGAGAGAGAGAGAGAGAGAGAGAGAGAGAGAGAGAGAGAGAGAGACAACCAAATAACACAGGAATCTTAAAATGTCTCCACCTTAATCACGTCACAGAAAAATAATAAATTAAATCCGATTCCACATTCTAAAACATTCATACATTTATTTCTTCATGTAAATAATAATGATGCAGGAATAACAAGCGAGCCATCTGTCCATGTAAGTTTTAGTTTATGTGCTACCCTCACCACCACCATCACCCCTTCCACCACCACTATTACCCCTTCCACCACCACTATCACACCTACCACCACCACCACCACTGCTACCCCTCACCACCACCACCATCACCCTTCCACCACCACTATCACCCCTACCACCACCACTGCCCCCTCACCACCACCACCATCACCCCTTCCACCACCACTACACACCTACCACCACCACCACCACCACTGCTACCCTCACCACCACCACTACCCCAACACCACCCCTACCACCACCCCTACCACCAGCACCACCCTTACCACCACTACAGCACTCAGTAAATCCCTCACATATTCAAACCCTTTATAAAAATAATCCTCGCAGTTCAACCAAAGACAAGCGACTCTTCGAACCCCGTCTCTTGAGCCCGAGTACACGAGTCGTTCTGCTCGAAACATTAACACGATTCTCCTTTAGTAATTTAGTTTTAGAGCTCATTTTTGTCTCGCTCTCGTAAATGGAGGCTAGGAATATATTGCTATGATTTGCCGGCAATTATTTTAATTTATGCCAAAAACTTCTGTTCCAAAGCTAATTTGATCTCATGAGAGTGTCGCGTTATTAGGATAGGACCGGCGTTGTGTGTGTGTGTGTGTGTGTGTGTGTGTGTGTGTGTGTGTGTGTGTGTGTGTGTGTGTGTGTGTGTGTGTGTGTGTGTGTGTAAGTTAGGAGGCCGGTTCAATACGCCAATAATAGCGGTGTATATATCGGCATTTGGCGGCCGTGAATCGACAAGCGATATTCTTCTCTACAAGACGTTGCTACAAGGGTCACACTTCAAGGTACCACAACACGGGCCACACTTCAAGGTACCACAACATGGGCCACACTTCAAGGTACCACTACACGGGCCACACTTCAAGGTACCACAACACGGGCCACACTTCAAGGTACCACAAAATGGGCTACACTTCAAGGTACCACAACACGGGCCACACTTCAAGGCACCACTACACGGGCCACACTTCAAGGTACCACTACACGGGCCACAATACATGACGGTGCTCTGTCCTGGATTCACTATTTAAGACGGGGATCTATTGGCCAGAGCTGTGGATAAATTCAAGGTGGAGCTCTAATAGTGGGTGCTCTTGTTATACTCGAAATGGAGCTCTATTGGTTATATTGGTTAGAGCTTCGGATATATTCAAGAAGAGCTACTGGTTACAGTTCCTATATACAATACACCACATATATTGTATGAGTAAATAATGGCTAAATACCATTCCTTTAGAGTAAGTTTTGAGGAATTAAAACAAAATGATTTTCTTTTATATGTAAACATTAGTTACAAAAAAGTATCTTTACAGGGGGGTCCAAAATGAACACTGCAACTCCTGTTGTCTCGGTAGGGTTGTCAAAATCCTTCGTCTGTCGTGTCATAATGTCTAACGCAGAGCCACATACAACCTTTTGGAGCGAGTGTACAGTGAGTGTACTGTACGTCAAGATATACAATGACACAAGGGATTATTGCACCTTGAAGTTATATGAATTATCGCGCTGACTGAAGCAGGTGGACCTCAACCACTAACACGACGACAAATATGAATCACCACACGCACATACAGTATTATACAGTACATACTTAGTACCTACAAATACACATACATGCACAGTTGCACATACACACACAAACACATACAGACACACACGCATAAGACACATAATCTTAATGGTTAGGTTAGGTTAATGTTAGGTTAGGACTGGCACACCAATTTAACATAGTCCCTAATAAGATGTAACAGGATGGACGTATAATTCGGACCCCAAGGTCTTACCAGCCCTCACCAGCCCCCTCAATTTTCACTAGCCCTCAACATTCTCCCTCACTAGATCCCACCAGCCCCTCCACCCTTACCAACCCTCACCAGTCCCACCACCACCAGCCCCCCACCAAGCCCCTACCAGCTATCACCTGCGCCTCCACCCTCACCAGTCTTCCCTAAACAGTCCTCGACAGCTCTCACCAGCCTTCCCGCACCAACTCTCACGAGCCCCCTTCATCCCCTCACCCCCCTCACCCCCCACACCACCCCTCCCCCCTCACCAATACCCCATCTTTTATATTCTGGTATAACTATATTTCTATTGGCAGCAAAAAATAAAAAATAAAAAAAATCATACGTATTTTTTTCGGACATTGTTAAAAAAAAAATGAAAAAAGTTTTTAAAAGAGTTTGGTCAATACGCATATTGTATCGGGTAGTGAGGGCAGCAATACACGCCGTATCGGAAAACATTCACCAATATCCAACTCTGGTATGTGTTTATATTTATATCTATTTGCCGATATATGTTTTACCTGTGTTGGTCTACCTGTCATTTATCTATCAGTGTGTGTGTGTGTGTGTGTGTGTGTGTGTGCGTCTGTGTGTGTGTGTGTGTGTGGCTAACGAGGGACTTTCAACACAGGTCCACCACAGATTCTTCCTGTCTAATGTCCTTTTTGTTCTCCCCCTCCCTCCCTCTCACCTCCCCTCCTCCCTCCCTCTCACCCGCCCTCCTCCTCCCTCATCAAACTCTAATTTTTCACCACAGTTTGTCATCCGTGCCTGAGATCTTTGGTCCATTAAGCCAAAAATTCCATTATATATTTTTCACCTAGTAATTTATCAAGTTGTTTTATGTTACGGGTTTATATATAATTCTTCCAATACGAGTTATAGACATATATGGAGTTTTTATTGTGGTATTATGTGGCAGAGGAGGACATAGAGTACGTTCCTTTATCTTGTATTTTAAAGGACACATATTTTGCGTTCGTATTTTATATTATGGAAAAGAAATATGTAATACGTTCTTGCCCCCGACTGTCCTTCTCATCTGCCTCCGTCCCTGCCTCCATGATGATACTAAATGTTACATAATACTTCCTTGAGATAAATGTACAGTATATATCAGGTGCCTACAAGAGACCTCGGGCTCTCAATTGACTCGCCATGTTAATATTATGATTTTTTTTAATCGACTCTGTATCTGTGTTCTTTTGGCGAAATAAACTGTTTCAATATCAATCAATAACATGCCTCCAAGCCTCCCTCCTGCCTCCCCCCTCTTCACTTGCCTCCCACTCTCCCTCACCATTTGCCTCCAAGCCTCCCTCCCTGTCTCCTCTTCACTTGCCTCCCACTCTCCCTCACCATTTGCCTCCAAGCCTCCCTCCTTGCCTCTCCACCTCCCTCCCATCCACTACACCTGCCTCCCACACCACACCACCTCACCTCCCTCCCACCTCACCACCTGTCTCCCACCTCACCACCTGTCTCCTCCCTCACCACCCACCTCCCACCCTCACCACCTGTCGTCTCCCACCTCACCACCTACCTCACCACCACTTCCACCCTCACCACCTGTCTCCCACCCTCACCACCTACCTCCCACCTCACCGCCTCCTCACCCTCACCACCTACCTCCCACCCTCACAACCTACCAACCACCCTTTTCAATCACCACTCTCCCTCACTCACTCAATCATCCTCGTGTTCAACTGACTCTATGTTGAGGAAACTAGGTTATGTATGTGTCACTGTGTATGTGTGTATGCGTGTCACTGTGTATGTATGTATGTATGTGTGTGTATATAGGTTACGTATTTATATAATCATGGGTGAGTGTACGAGTTGTTTTTATGTTACAAGTATCACACAGGCTAACAGTTCTCGTACACCAACACAATATGTATCGGGTGTATCTTAAGACCTAACCTAACCTAACCTAACCTAACCTAACCTAACCTAACCTAACCTAACCTAACCTAATCTAATCTAACCTAACTGGGAAATTCAACATGTGTGGCCAGTCATCTTGCATATGAGAATTCCCAGTGAATATCAAGAAGAAAATTGTATATAACTCATAACTCACTTGACACACACACACACACACACACACACACACACACACACACACACACACACACACACACACACACACACACACACACACACACACACACACCCCTTTCATCGTCAATCTCTCTCTCTCTCTCTTTCTCTTTATATATATTGAGAAACGCTGGTACAAGAATTCAGATGAAACAATATAAATACACTCGAGAAAATCTGAAACAAGAGGAGAGACGGACCACGCCATAGCAATAAACCTATGGATTCATATTGAGTTTTGACTGCATGAAAGCAAGGGAGACCAGACGGGGTTATATTGCTCAGGGTGTGGGGTGGGGAGGGAGAAAGGGGTTATATTGCTCAGGGTGTGTACTGGAGGAGGGAGATAGAGGCTATATTGCTCAGGGTGTGGGGTGGGGGAGGGAGAAAGGGGTTATATTGCTCAGGGTGTGGGGTGTGGTAGGAGAGGGAGGCCAGACGGGGCTATATTGCTCAGAGTGTGTACTAGAGGAGGGAGATAGGGGCTATATAGCTCAGGGTGTGGGGTGGGGGAGGGACACTGGGGCTATATTGCTCAGGGTGTGGGGTGTGGTAGGAGAGGGAGGCCAGACGGGGCTATATTGCTCAGAGTGTGTACTAGAGGAGGGAGATAGGGGCTATATAGCTCAGGGTGTGGGGTGGGGGAGGGACACTGGGGCTATATTCCTCAGGGTGTACTGCTAGGGATAGATTGAAGATCCTCACCCTGACTATATTGTTTGAGAGTTATATAGACAGCCACCTCACCCCAGGGCACAACACCGTAAATCAATATCGTCCAAGGATCTTATATATAGTGAGGTATAGCTCATATAGGGTGAGGTATATAGCCTATAATATCACCTTATATTCAGTACACCTTATAATCGTGTGACTATAAGGTGTAGTTCCTTATACCTATTGGCAGTCCGTGTGTTTGTGTTTATATGTGTGTGTGTGTGTGTGTGTGTGTGTGTGTGTGTGTGTGTGTGTGTGTGTGTGTGTGTGTGTGTGTGTGTGTGTGTGTGTGTGTGTGTGTGTGTGTGTGGTTTATTATACACAGTGCAGGCTCAACATGCTATATACAGTAAGTCTTTTAGCGTACTGTGGAAAAATATTGACAACAAAACGCATTGGTCTGTAATGTAGTTTACACCGATAACACAACACACCGATAACACAACACACCGATATCAAAACACACCGATAACACAACACACCGATATCATCACCTAAAACACATTAGTCAATCAATAGGTATTTTCGTTGTGCGGTTCGCTTTCACTAATCAAAGTTTCAGATAAGTGTACCGAAACTGCTTCATTATAGATTCGATTCTTCTTAATTCAGTGTTATTTATATCTCTGTGTTTCAAGTAACCATAAACACATACTACAAAAATAAACATAACCTGGATATTTGTGAATCAATATTACTGTTTATATAATGGTGCTAGACGAGTATATAACCAACATAGTTACGCGCTAAAGACCTTCAGTAGTTGTATAGGCGCAGTAACAACCACAACCACCCGTTCTCCCTCGGATATTTCAGACAATTGACCTCCTCTGCCTGCTCCTCTTTCACCAACAGGACAGTACCGAGGTGTTGATCGTGAGTGACATCGCCCTTAAACGACCCTAACTATGGTTCGCTCCTTACGTCTATTACATGATAAATAAGTAAGTTATATTAAATTAGTTATATTAATTATCCGATACAATAAATAAATACGGTATATTATTTTATGTCTATTAAATAATAAATAATTTAATGATATGAAATTAGTTATATTAGGCCTATACGTTTAACATTATCACCTGTGTTTGGTTAATATTTTAGTGCATCGTGGCGGCAAGTTGTGTGGGTCATGTTTTACTTCTTAAAAGTCTTACTAAATCGTAAAAGGTTAAACTATCAACGTTGAAGGGTTTATACTGTCGTCCTCAGAGGTTTTAATTATTTTCAAGGGGTTAAACCTTCATCTTTAAAAGGTTCCTGCGTCATAACATAAATCAATCAGTAAAACACACACACACACACACACACACACACACACACACACACACACACACACACGTCACATAACCTACAGACTGAAAATAACATCACACAGACCATCTACACTGACGGCTCTCTTAACACTGTCTGTGGGAGGGCTGGAAGTGCTGTCATTGTGACTCAGCCTAACGGTAATGTAATAGAGAAGGAGCTAGACTTAGTAACAGGTCATCCACTCCACAAACTGAACTATTTGTCAGACTCAGCCCTGAAACTTGTTGAAGACACTGCCACTGACAGTCTCGTCATCACTGACTCCTTATCCTCACTACTTGCTCTTGATACCCTGAACACAGATTGTCACCCGCTTGTCACTGAAGCCAGACACAAGCACACGTGTCTTGTTGACGGGGTATCAGGACCAAGCTGCTGTGGATCCCCTCTCACAGAGGCATCAGTCAACATGATAGAGTTGATGCCTCAGCTAAACTCGCGTCCAACAAAGACATTGTTGAGTACAATCTGGGACTGTCAAACAGAACCTTAAAAACTGTAATCAGAAAAGAACTTGCTGATGAATATGAAGCCAGTAGACAAGTGCAAACAGGCACTAGTCAATCCATTGTTTACCTTGATGAGATGTATCAAATAAAACATGTATATGGAGCAAGTAACAAGATCACTAGATTACAAGATGATGTAACCGCTAGACTAAGGTTAGGATATAAGTACCTCTGGCAGTATGTCCCTCAGGCAGATGGGAACAAAACTAAATGTAAAGTGTGTGGCCAGACATATGGCCACACAGTCCAACACTAAGTCTTAGACTGTGAAAAAATAGAACCTTATAGAGTTAGATTCAGGCACAGTGTGCATGCAATTGCACAGCACTTTATCTCTGATGACAAGATAGCTGATATACTAAGGCTGTATCCACACTTGGCATCTGGTACCTAATCAAAATTCTATGTACCGACTTAAACAAACAATGTACAGGAAATACTCTGTAACATTCACTGCCATAATATCAAAATCACTGGGGTCTGATAAACACCCCTGTGGCCTATACTCTGTAATCCTTTTTGCGCTACCGCTCACAGGAGTATGGGGGTGCACAAAAAACTAGCTGCTGTCCGCGAAAAAAAAAATTCAAATCTCCTCCAGACAGCAAAAGGCTCACCATCCTCCAAGCTGCTTGAAATAAAAACAAAATCCAACCACAAAAACAAAAACAACAACACCTAGACTGAGATAACCTTGGGAGGGTTCACTGGTCACCCTCCCCCTCAACCTTGTAGCGTGTGATTGTGGTAAATTGTCCTGATACCTTTCCTGCTGGTGTGTGTGTGTGGTGGTCGAGGGGCGGCGGCAGGTTGAGTGTAGTGATACTATGAGTGCCTTATACCCGTGCTTGCATGCCTCGAGTTATGTTCGTGTAAGTTATTTTTTTCTCCCCATGCCGGGTTGGTGTTCGTGTCGCTGGCTGTTAGGCGCTCACAGAATGTAGCGGCCGCCACCTTTAATACTGACCCGGGGTAATACGGGGTTAACGCACTCTATAACACACACACATACGTACATATACACGAGAGAGAGAGAGAGAGAGAGAGAGAGAGAGAGAGAGAGAGAGAGAGAGAGAGAGAGAGAGAGAGAGAGAGAGAGAGAGAGAGAGAGAGAGAGAGAGAGAGAGAGAGAGAGAGAGAGAGAGGCGTGGCACCACATCACACAAACGTCCTCACTTGTTGGTCCGAGTTTGGATCTTATCCGTCATGTTGTTGATATGTGGAACCTCCTCCCTCCCTCCCCTTACACTACCTCCTCCCTCCACAACTACCCCTCTCCCCTTTACTATCACCCCCCACCTCCTGCCTCCTCCCTCCCTCCACAACCAATCTCCCCTACTATCACCCCCACCTCCTGCCCTCCCTCACTACTATCACCCCACCTCCTGCTCCTCCCCTCCACCACCCCTCCCGCTTACTATCACCCCCCTCCTGCCCTCCACAACCTCCTGCTCCTCCACCCTCCCCTTACTATCACCCCCACCTCCTGCTCCTCCCCCCCTTCACACCTCCCTCCCCCACTGCCGCAGACACCCACGTCAGTATCTTCCCCTCGACTCTTTCTATGAGGTGGAGTTTGTGGCCCTGAGTGTGGCCAGTCTCCCCCAATGTGGCCAATCTCCCTCAGTGTGGACAATCTCCCTCAGTGTGGCCAATCTTCCCCACTGTGGCCAATCTTTCTCAGTGTGGCCAATCTCCCTCAGTGTGGCCAATCTCCCTCAGTGTGGCCAATCTCCCTCTCCCTCAGTGTGGACAATCTCCCTCAGTGTGGCCAATCTTCCCCAATCTTTCTCAGTGTGGCCAATCTCCTCAGTGTGGCCAATCTCCCTCAGTGTGGCCAATCTCCCTCTTCTCTGGGATTATCATATTTTTTTCCTCTCCTCGACGCGACATAGGTGCGGAGGTGTAGTTATTTGTGTGTGTATTTGCATGTTTGTGTGTATGTGTGTGTGTGTGTGTACATAATATATGCATACAGGACCAAATATACTCTCTCTCTCTCTCTCTCTCTCTCTCTCTCTCTCTCTCTCTCTCTCTCTCTCTCTCTCTCATCATACACAGACGTGTTTGCATACATGTATACATACACATCTAAACAATACTATGTCCTTCATGCATTAATAAAGAGCATAAAGCCATTCCTCATATTTATATCATTTGTTCTTGTTGTTCTTGTTGTTCATGTTGTTCTTGTTCTTACTACTTTTGTGTTATTATTAATGTTGTTTTTGTCTTTTTGTTGTTGTCGTTTCTGTTTTTCTTGTTATTAGGCATATTCTTGTTGTCTTTACTTTTGATATTATTATTATTATTATTATTATTATTATTATTATTATTATTATTATTATTATTTTTATTATTATTATTATTATTATTATTATTATTATTATTATTATTATTAAATTTATTGTCACAGTAATTTTGTTCTTGTTATCGCTGTTATTGTTATCAGCTCTTGTTATTGCAGTTCTCGGTCACTAGCACCCACCAAGGCGGGATAATAACGAACTAGCCATTAACGCCAAAATTTAGCCCCCTCCCCTAAAAAAATTAATTATCAAGACAAACAGTAAGAATCTGACATAACACACACACACACACACACACACACACACACACACACACACACACACACACACACGAGACAGAAAATTGTGAGTGTTTTAAAAGTGGATCAGCTTAAACATGGAGGAAATTACCAACCCGGCGTAACAGTATCTCTTCCCTGAGAGTGAACCTTGTCGATGAGAGAGAGAGAGAGAGAGAGAGAGAGAGAGAGAGAGAGAGAGAGAGAGAGAGAGAGAGAGAGAGAGAGAGAGAGAGAGAGAGAGAGAAGAGAGAGAGAGACAGACAAACACAAGGATCGCTCTGAAACACACACACACACACACACACACACACAAACACACACACACACACACACACACACACACACACACACACCAAACTGTATAAATAGCGTCGGACCATGAACAACAATCGCTAGGGAGATCCAGTAAACGTTTTCTTTTCCCAGTTACAAACACAGAACAAGAAAGATGTTACCTGGGAAAAAAAAATATTGCTCCGGTCACCCACGTTGGTTTGGGTGATTGGGTGGGTGTGGAGAGGGGGTGGGTGTGGAGAGGGGGTGGGTGTGGGGTGGTAGGATGGGTGTAGGGTGGAAGGTTATGAGGGTGGGTGTGGGATGAGAGGAAGCGGGTGTTGGTATAGACCAGACTCTCACAGAAAGACAGTACAGACTAACTCACAGCAACAAAGATGTCTGTTAACTCATTACACCGACACAGGACACAGGGATTCCAAAAGTCTGTGAACACGACTATGGCCTACAGCACTGAGCCTTATAGAGTAATAACAGATAATGTAGATCTCAGGAGAGTAAGGAACGTGATAAGTCTTCAGAACATGTCGACTACCTGCGTCTACCTGTCTCATTACCATTAACGTCTCACCTGGAAAAATGTTAGATAATGGTACTGATTTACTTAAAGAGTTACTTATACACTGTATTTACTTATAAGTGAGATATTGTATAAGTTGTTACATCCTTCATCCCCCTCTCCTCACCCCTCTTCGCCCCTCATCCTCCTCCCCTCTTCACCCTTCAACCTCCCTCACCCCTCACCCACCTCAATCTAAGGTGAGTGATCCATAAGTTCTGGCGAGAGCAAATCACCGAATGTCGAGTTAACTTGTAGTTCCCATCTATTCTCTCTCCCCTCCATCCACCCGCTCTCCTCAGCTACCTCCACACACACACACACTAGCGTCCTCCACACACTAGCAGCCTCCACACACACACACTAGCAGCCTCCACACACACACACTAACAGCCTCCACACACACACACACTAACAGCCTCCACAAGACTACAATCATAAACTGGAGTAATGGTCGTGACTTGTTTGAACGAAAGATGTGATTAAAGCAGCCAAACCTTAAGAAAGAAAGCCGAGACGGAAAGAAACACAAGACAAGAATAAAGCATAATAAAAGACGAAGACAAGATAAGAGAACAGACAGACAGACAGACAGTTACAGCTGACGCACCAGAAGAAGGAAAAGATGGGAAGATGCTGCTCATTTTTATTTATTTATTTATAGTTTTCAAGGAGAAACAACCTAACAAAGTCGTTATTTCATGTGTGTGTGTGTGTATGTGTGTGTGTGTGTGTGTGTGTGTGTGTGTGTGTGTGTGTGTGTGTGTGTGTGTGTGTGTGTGTGTGTGTGTGTGTGTGTGTGTGTGTGTGTGTGTGTGTCAGAAACAGTCACCTGGTCTTTAAAAAAACATAACACTCAAATTGTAGCATCCTAACAAACACAAATTTACCTAACGACTCCCTGACTCGAGATCAACTGACCTTACTGAATGCAACACACCTAACAGAGCTCCTCTACCTCCACCTGTCCTGATTAATCTGTCCTCTCCTTCAAGACACAGCATGAGGAGTCAGAGATAAAACCTGTCTTCAAAGGTTTAGTTATCGTATTTACTAATGGTTTTACGAGATAACACTCTGGGAATATCTAGGCAGTTTATACACGGTCTGCCACTACTCACTCTACCTTACCTGTCAATTCAATCAACTTCCGCTCTGATTCGTATGTTGGGTGACGACATGTAATAAATTAGCTAACAAAACCACATTTATTATCTTATAAGTATATAAATAATTACCTAAAACAGCGTTGGTGACGGAGTTTAAGTTAAGGTGTGAAGGAACTTGATAATCTAGCCAGACCACAGGTGAGAGAGAGAGAGAGAGAGAGAGAGAGAGAGAGAGAGAGAGAGAGAGAGAGAGAGAGAGAGAGAGAGAGAGAGAGAGAGAGAGAGAGAGAGAGAGAGAGTGTGTGTGTGTGTGTGTGTGTGCTACAGAAGGCCCTTTAATGGCGTAAAGGCGAACTACTATATTGGTCTTTAACACAAAGATGACCACACAGTAATGGCTTTAAGAGTAAAGTGGACCTACAGTAACCATCTGCCATGTTGAAAAAAAAAAAACCCTGACGCCTGGATTACCAAACTAAGGCATAAAGTTGACCTATTATATACACTGTATCGTGATGACCTCTAATGACCTTACCTGCATGACGTAACGATGATATATCCAAGGTCAGCACTGATTATATATGGATTGATCTATAATTCGTCTCACCTTGATAATCCGTAGGGCTAAAATGTGTATAATTCACGAGGAGAGAACACGGTGGAATTATTCTTCTAACATGTTAAAGAGTGATATGGCAGCCCCTTCTTCCCATCCTTCCCTCCCTCCCGCCCTTCACCTCTCCTCCCACCCTTACAGCACCCCATTCCCACCCTTTACCCCCCCTTCCACCCCTCCTCCACACCCCCCACCTCTCCCCTGGGTGAACATGGGTTAATTACAAAACTAATATCACATGAAATTAAAAATAAATGATTAATATAACGTACTATTAACAAGGGACTGGGCAAAATAAACACCCGATAATTGCCTAGGGATTGTGTCGCCTCATTGGGTGTTATTGCAATAATTAACAAAAATAAATAAATAAATAAATGCCTCTTTGGTAACTCTATATTCCGTTGAGTTGCCAGAGAGTGTTTTCATTTTCTTAATGGACATGTGGTGGTGTTGAGGCTTGCTGATGATGCTTGTACACACGATGCTGCTACCTCCAGGTGAATCAATCACACACACACACACACACACACACACACACACACACACACACACACACACACACACACAGTCTCTCTATTATTACTACACCTGCCTTAATCTCCTCCTCCAGGCTGCCACATCTGCCACACCTGCAGCGCCATGTGTGTGCGTTCTCTTACCTGCGTGGGGAGAGAGAGAAGACGTCATTAATAATGGACTCTGACAGAATGAATGTTGGCAGATGTACAGGTAGATTAATGCCCTGGTAGGTAAGTGTACAGGTAGATTAATGACCTGGTAGATAAGTATACAGGTAGAGTAATGACCTGGTATATAAGTGCACAGGTAGATAAATGACCTGGTAGATAAGAGCACAGGTAGATTAATGACCTGGTAGATAAGAGCACAGGTAGATTAGTGACCTGGTAGACAAGTGTACAGATAAATTAACGACCTGGTAGATAAGAGCACAGGTAGATAGATAACACGTCAATAATAAATATAATAAATTAAATGATAAATTCTCAACCTCAAATAACCTTAGATAAATAACGTTAAAATGACCTAAATATTACCTCATAAATTAACCGCAAACTTGAATAGATTATGTTAAAAAAATTACCCTGAATGAATAACTTAACCTTAGAAATAACAATAATAAACTTGATTAAATGTCCTTCGGAAGCTGACCTCAGGAACGACCTCAGATGACCTTCGAAAAGTAATCATAAACAAACGACTTTCTACTGGTTATTAACACACGATCACTAACAACCCGTAAGACCTCAAGAGCTCATAAGCACACGACCCCAAAACTATACAACCACATCACTACACAATCACATACGACGACCAATACCACGACCCCACACGACGACCACACAGTAACCACCACCACCACCACACGTCACCACAAACACACTATCCCACCTTCCCACCATCACACCATCCGACCAAAACACAACCAAACCATCCTACCACACACTCCCACTACGCTACCACACAACGTCGTCACTACATCACCACACTATCCCATCTCCCTACCACCACCACCACCACAACCACCTCCTGAAATCCACACGACAATAACCCTGATAATTACTATCAACCTCTCAACCTTGGTACAGTAGAGAGAGAGAGAGAGGACCCACCGTGTTAATGAACCCTTTCCTGGCACTCAAAGGCGCCCTCTGATCAAGACGCTACTGGGGAACGGATGCAGTTTTAGTGAAGAGGGTGAGGAGAGGAGAGTGGGGGGAGGGAGGTAGTCTGGTGTGAGGAGGAGAGGAAGATGGAGGGTGGTGGTGAGGAGCAGGGAGGTGGCAGGGAGGAAGGTGAGGAAGGAGGAGGTGGTGGTGAGGGAGAAGGGTAGTAGGGGGGGAGGTAGAGAGGGGATGGTGTGGGGATGTGATAAGGGAGATGGTGAGGGAGGGTAGGTGGTGGTGAGGGCGGTGGTGAGGGAGAGTTAGTGGTGAGGAAGGTGGTGATAGTGGTGGTAGTGAGGTGACGTGAAGCTCGAGGTAATTGGCCCTTAGGTATTACACGTTTCTTCTACAGTGGTACTGTGTGTGTGTGTGTGTGTGTGTGTGTGTGTGTGTAAAATGGTAACAGTTGATGTGGTGGTGGCAGTATTAGTAGTGTTACAAATAGTCGTGGCGATGTACAATATGTTGCACTGGTAACAATGGTGGTAGTGACGGAGTATAATCAACATCAAGGCACCGGTCCAGTAGTAGTAGTAGTAGTAGTAGTAGTAGTAGTAGTAGTAGTAGTAGTAAAGAGAGAGTGCGTCTGTGAGTGTGTTAGCCAGACTCATCAACAGCGGCTTAAATAACTGACTGTGGTCGTCTGAATCACTTTTGTTCCTTAGGTAAAAAAATATATATATTGACTAGAGGAAAGAGGCAGAAAACCGCACACATGTATATCAGGATTTGCCTCAGGAAAATCTTTGAAGCGGATGGACGCTTTTCAAAATTCAGACGAGAGGAAGGAATAAATTGGGCTTTGGAGAACACTTTTTACTGATATTTTTCACGCTGCCACTTGAGCGCTTCAGCCAGGGACATGCTACAGGGAAACCTTTTATTAGGGAGTACATAACTATATTTAGCGAGGCTTTAGAGACAACCATCTTTATAACTGGACAAAGACACCACCTTTATGACACTGGCCACGTGAGAGTTATTACACCTACACTGTTTATGGCGTGAATGGATGATCAGATACGCCTCTAATTCTCGTAAACGACGCTAGCACCAAGTCCATATCTTTAATCTATTTATGTCCCCCAAATTTGGCTTGTCGTTAACTCAACATTTGGTCCTTATTTTTCAATGGAAAGTATTACCTCATTATCTCTTTGCAACACCGAGGGATGATAAAAATTAGAGTAGAGACGATGGTATAAATGAGGCGTGTGTGTCTGTCAAGGGAGCCGAGAGAGGCATATCTTGTGTACTGTATTGTAAAGCACCGCTGTATTCTGTACACACTAGCCTGCCGGCGCTGTTGCTCATGTTGTTATTGTTTTAGTGAGTTCCCGTCACTCACTCACTCACTTACTTAGCCATTGACACATCACCCAGTCAGTCACTCAGTCATTGAACCAGTCAGTCAGTACATTACATCTATGACCTCCATAAAGACTTAAGCATCCCGTATATGGACCGACTATGTGACTCACAGCCTCACCTTAGTCATGACTCACAATCCTCCAACAGGTGACTCACACACTCCCCCTGACCCATGACTCACAATCCTCCACCAGGTGACTCACACACTCCCCCCTGACCCATGACTCACTATCCTCGGACAGGTGAACGTGGAGTTATACACCTGGGCAAAAGTAATTAACTCTGGAGTGTATTAATTTGACGCTTCACCTGCCTGAGGGGAAGTCGACAGTGTTCAAAGGAGTTAAATTAAGCTCCCTTCACTGTAATATCTGATTGACGATTTTTATTAAGGTCTTTGAGTACGATGGTTTAATCCCTTTTACGGTACGATGGTTTAATCCCTTCTACAGTACGATGGTTTAATCCCTTTTACAGTACGATGGTTTAATCCCTTCTACAGTTCGAAGGTTTAATCCCTTTTACAGTACGATGGTTTAATCCCTTTTACAGTACGATGGTTTAATCCCTTTTACAGTACGGTGGTTTAATCCCTTTTACAGTACGATGGTTTAATCCCTTTTACGGTACGATGGTTTAATCCCTTTTACAGTACGATGGTTTAATCCCTTTTACAGTACGATGGTTTAATCCCTTTTACAGTACGATGGTTTAATCCCTTCTACAGTACGATGGTTTAATCCCTTTTACAGTACGATGGTTTAATCCCTTCTACAGTACGATGGTTTAATCCCTTTTACAGTACGATGGTTTAATCCCTTTTACGGTACGATGGTTTAATCCCTTCTACAGTACGATGGTTTAATCCCTTTTACAGTACGATGGTTTAATCCCGTTTTGAGTACGATGGTTTTATTCCTTTTTTTAGTACTATGGTTTAATTGTTTTTTTATTACGATGAGTTAACCGTTTGGGCAGTGGTCATTGTACTCAAGGGGTGAAGCCATCATACTCAAGGGGTGAAGCCATCGTATTCAAAGGGTTTAACCCACTGTACTCTGGGGTTTAAGCCATCATACTCAAAGGGGATCGAGATAAAATCATTGGACAAATTCTCTGGTTTATCTCATCGAAACTCTTCACGGGGGAGGGGGTAGAGGGAGGAGGAGGAGGGGTGAGGGGGGTAGGGGGAGGATTTCAGCCAAAGAAAACCTCGCCTGGCGTCCTAAAAGCCCACACTGTCCTCTAAAGGCTAATACAAAGGCATATTGTCACTGTTCCCTGCTGCTTGGCATCGTACTCCAAGAGGCTAAAACAAATTTTTCTTCGGAGGAAAGACAATACGTAAGGTGTGTGTGTGTGTGTGTGTGTGTGTGTGTGTGTGTGTGTGTGTGTGTGTGTGTGTGTGTGTGTGTGTAAATTTAACCCAGAGTTCGATCTCCAATACAGCACTCTGATAATGGTCCTGTGTGTAACTTAAGCTCGTAGTGTGAAGCAGTGGCAGTGTGGAGCAGACCAACACACACACACACACACACACACACACACACACACACACACACACACACACAAACTAACATACAGTGGAAAGAAACAAAAGGCTACCTGAAGATCAAACACCTTGACTTATTTCACCTAATGATGAAAACTCTCTTGAGTTACCTGGGGTTAAATTGGGTTGGGTTAGGTTAGGTTAGGTTATTATAAGGACGTTTAATCATCAGGTGATCATGCACGAAATTAGAAATAAGTGTAAGAATTTAATTTTATTCCAAACGATATTCGGGTAATTAGTTAAGTGCTCGTGTGGTGTTCCTCTCTTTCCTTCACGTGTGGGTCTCTCTCTCTCTCTCTCTCTCTCTCTCTCTCTCTCTCTCTCTCTCTCTCTCTCTGAAATTAACGCAACACAACAACACAGCAAACACAAATATTGCTATTATTCTTGAACACACACAAGACAACATACCCCACATACAACAACACAGCCCAACACACAACGCAATACAACACACAACACAAAGAACATATACAACACAAAGAACATATACAACACAAAGAACATTTACAACACAAAGAACATATACAACACAAAGAACATATACAACACAAAGAACATATACAACACAAAGAACATATACAACACAAAGAACATATACAACACAAAGAACATATACAACACAACACACACAACATCTACATCACATACAACACATACAACAACACATATATACAACACCCGTCACACCATCAACACAAGATTGGATAATAAGCAAAATTAGGTTCTGGGGAGCCGGCCATAAAGAACAGGTCGACCGCATTCCCAACGAGCTGCAGGAGGCGACGCAGAGGCCGGTGTAGGAGCGGGGGACCTCCTGAGTGGGGGAAGACCTGAGGGAGTTGAAGGTCCTTGTGAGATTTGGCAGACCATTTTATTTCACCTGATGATTGAAACACTCTAATGCTAACCTAACCTAACCTAACCTAACCTAACCTAACCTAACCTCACCTAACCTAACTTAAACTAATCTACTCTAACCTATCCTATCTTAACCTAACTTAACTTATCTAATCTAACCTAACCTAAACTAATCTAACTTAACCTAACCTAACGTAAACTAATCTACTCTAACCTATCCTATCTTAACCCAACTAATATAATCTAACCTAACCTAAACTAATCTAACTTAACCTAACCTAACCTAAACTAATCTACTCTAACCTATCCTATCTTAACCCAACTAATCTAATCTAACCTAACCTAAACTAATCTAACTTAACCTAACCTAACGTAAGCTAATCTACTCTAACCTATCCTATCTTAACCCAACTAATCTATTCTAACCTAACCTAAACTAATCTAACCTAACCGAATCTCATCTAACCCCTCCACTTTCTCCTGTCCTCTGAGCAATGAGAAGAACACTGATGGGATTAAGAGCGTATTATCTAACTGCTGGCAGACACAACACAACACAACACAAAACTTAATCTCATAACACTTCAGCACAACACAAAGCCTCATAACACCCTTCACGACACACAACACAGCTCCATAACACCACGACACACAACACAGCTCCATAACACAACACCTCGCCAACACAGCCTCATAACACAACACTACAACACAGCGTCATAACACAACACCTCACAACACAGCCTCATACACAACACCTCACAACACAGCCTCATAACACAACACCTCACAACACAGCCTCATAACACAACACCTCACGACTCACAACACAGCCTCATAACACAACACCTCACAACACAGCTCCATAACACAACACCCTCACAACACAGCTCCATAACACAACACCTCACGACTCACAACACAGCCTCATAACACAACACCTCACGACTCACAACACAGCCTCATAACACAACACCTCACAACACAGCCTCATAACACAACACCTCACAACACAGCCTCATAACACAACACCTCACAACAACACAACGTAACACAAGACAACAATACTTCACAACACAACACAACACAACACTAGGTTATAAAACAAAACAGATGAAATAATTGAGAGACCAAACAGACAGCCCACAACACGGTCACCTTAAATAAAAACAAATAAGAAAACACACAAAAATAGCCTCTAAAAATAGCATGAAAATAGCACTGAAAATAGGACAATAAAATAAATTACTAGACCGGTTCCAAAATACCCAGAGCCTAATTGGTGTTCAGTAGACGTGCCCAATCCTGTTAATAAATCTTGAGTGCAATTTACGATACTATTTCTGTACGATATTTACATGTTTGGGCTTAAATAAACCACTTAAGTGCCTTGTGAAGCCGTCAATTACGAGATACATTTACAGTACATAGCTTAGTGTAAGAAAAAAACTCGGGCCATGTTTATACTGCGGAGGAGACAGAAGAGGGTGTTGTTGCGCGGCTCGGGTTAAAATAATACACGTAAACAAGCGGAGGGATACAGACGATCGGTGATACGTAAACAAACATCTTATTTTGTTGTTCGATTCACAATAATATTCGTTCATTTGACTCTTATTCATTTTTTCTAGTTATTTCGTCATTTATTTTACTTTTTTGTTTTTGTTATTGGTTTTTTGTACTTTTTTCTCCACTTTCTTGTTGTTATCCTCGTCTTCTTCCCTCCTGTTATTACTGGATACTACTTTAAATAGTGTCACAGTCACTACAACAACAACTACAACTTTTTTGATCGCCCAGCCTCCCCATGTCTAACCTTCGCCACCATTTATTTACCTAATATTAAATATCCTAATACATAGCAGAAACTATCCTATCTGTGTTAAATTAGTTGAGCAGATCTATGGCATTCGGTGACTGTAGCCTCATAGTCGATATCTGCAGCAGTTGTCGGAGAAGCTCGTTCCCTGAGGCAGAGCAAACAACTACAACTACTACTACTACTACTACTACTACTACTACTACTAATAATAATAATAATAATAATAATAATAATAATAATAATAATTAATAATAATAATATCCTCAATCACTTCCCCACCCATCATCTTCATCCACTCATCCAAATGTCTCACTTCTCATCCACCGTCTCCCATCCACCCTCTCCTCATCCACCGTCTCATCTCCTCATCCACACTGTCTCCTCACCTCTCCTCACCCACCGTCTCCTCATCCACCCTCCTCTCCTCACCCATCCTCCCTCACCTTGCCTCAGGTAACACGCACCTCAACTCTTACTTCTCGGCTCCATTAATTTTGCTCTTAGGTGAAGTGGCGTTTATTGACCCTTGTGTGTGTGTGTGTGTGTGTGTGTGTGTGTGTGTGTGTGTGTGTGTGTGTGTGTGTGTGTGTGTGTGCTTCTCCACCTGATTACACTTGGGATAACAGAGACAAGAAAGAGGAAATGGTGAACTAACTTGATCTAGTAGTTAAGGAAGGTACATGGAATGTGAGAGAGAGAGAGAGAGAGAGAGAGAGAGAGAGAGAGAGAGAGAGAGAGAGAGAGAGAGAGATTTCTGCCTCAGTCTATGTAAAGCAGAATCTATTGTATATAGTGTGAGTTTAATCCATCTTTATGCACACACACACACACACGAACACACACACACACATGATATCTCTCTCTTCTGCCGGGAGGAGGTGTTCCCACGCATCGTTATACTTGAAGTACCGCCAGGATGCCTTATCTCCCCTGCCTCCAGTGCCTGAGAGAGAGGGGAAGAAGAGAGAAGAGAGAGAAGAGAGAGAGAGAGAGAGAGAGAGAGAGAGAGAGAGAGAGAGAGAGAGAGAGAGAGGGAACAGATAATAGAGGATGAGGGAGGGAAGGAGACACGAATGACGGAGGATGAAAGTGGAGAAAAGGGTAGAGGGGAAGAGGTGAAGAGGGACGAGGGTAGGGAGGGGAGATAGAAGGTGGAAGAGAGATAAAGAGGAGGGAGAGGACGGGATGGAACAAAGGGTAA
>NW_024749663.1:75000-270000 GCF_018991925.1 Homarus americanus
AGTGATTTTGCCACACTCCCTGCTCGATGGTAATGCAATGATCGATTTTATTATTGTGTTTTTCTGCAATTTGGTGATTTAATTTGCAACTTTCACTGGGTTCGGTTGCAATTCATTATTCACTAACCCAGTGTGGCAATATTAGGGAACATTTTCCAACATTCACTGAGTCCGATTACATTATTCACCTACTTATTATTGCAATGTGTGGATGTATTCTTCACTGAGTACGATTGCAATACATTAGTCACTGTAAATTTCAATGGATAGCGTTGCAGTACATTATTCACTAAGGTTGCACTTCACCATTCAATAAGTAGCGTTGCAATATTAAGTTTTAATGTATAATTCATCAGGTAGTATTGCAATGTTGAATAAGACCTTGCATCATTCACAGCTTCTCATTGCAATGTTTTAAGAGGGGTACACACACACACACACACACACACACACACACACACACACACACACACACACACACACACACACACACACATTTAATGGACACCCAGGGTTTGGCAATCGTTTAGTGAGTTTTTTCTGCGTGTTTTTTTTTCCCTGGGATTAGTCGGTGAAATGCAAGTGCCAATAATTTTAATGGTGCGAGAGGCCGGATTATACGGTACACTGTGTAACGTTATTGATGACGCTTATCGGCACGGCAGGTCTCTCTATGTTAAAGGTACGGTAAAATTCTACTTGTTTACGGTACAAGAATTCTACATGTTAACGGTACAGTAATGTGTTTGTGGTTACTGTGTGTGCGTGTTATTTGAAGGAAGGAAGGAAGGAGGGAGGAAAGAAGGGATGGAAGAAAGGAACAGAGGAAGGGGGAAGGAAAGAAGGAATAGAGGAAAGGAAGGAAGGAAGAGAGGAAGGAGAGAGTAAGGGGAGATAGATTCAAGGAAAGGAGGGATAGATAGAAGGAAAGGAAAGGAAGGAAGGGAGGAAGGAAGGAAGGAAAGAAGGAAGGAAGGAAGGAATGTGGTCTAAGAGCAGTGGGATATTCTACCTCGGTGCTGAACCAATTTTTTGGAGGTGTGGGTGGAAAACATGTAGAAATTGTTGAGTGAACGAGCTGGCTTCCTTTCATCTCTCTCTCTCTCTCTCTTTATCTATCATCCTCCTCCTCCACCCTCCTTCTCTCCCCCCCACCCTCCTTCTCCCTCCTCCTCCTCGCCAACTCTCCATCATGACGTCACTAGAGTCCTGAGGGGATAGCCATGATTTCCTGTAATGACAGTTGACCTATACTGACCTTCTCTATATCTGTTAGCATTAAACACTGTGTGACACAATGGTGTTCGCTGGCCCCTGTGTGTGTGTGTGTGTGTGTGTGTGTGTGTGTGTGTGTGTGTTCAGTTATATACTGTATATATAAAGCGTTTGCTCTTCATAAATGCAAAATACTGAGGTTCTATATTAAGCAAAAGGTAAATTTATTCATATAAACATTTCAGCTCACACACACACACACACACACACACACACACACAGATCTCTTCAGATGTGTTTTAGTTTCTTTTGTTTTATACTTCCTCATTTTATCCTCCAACCTTCTTATTATTGCTTCTAATTTTAAAACGGGACGACTGGCAGGTGTGGGGTCTTGATTCCCTCCCTCGTACACCCCGCCCCCGCCTAGTGTTATTCAGCACACGATACCATGCGACGTTTACACACAGACGAACAAACAGACACTTACCTACATGACAGTTTTATTATCTTGTCCATATTGTCGACCTATCTTTGAATGAGAAGTACTAAAGTAATAATAATAATAATAATAATAATAATAATAATAATAATAATAATAATAATAATAATAATAATAATAATAATAATAATAACAGCAACAGCAACAGCAGCAGCAGCAACAGCAACAACAACAACAACAACAACAACAACAACAACAACAACAACAATAATAATAGCAATAATAACAACACTAACAATAATACTAACAATAACAATAATAATAAAATAATTAAAATAAATACAATAATTACAACCACAAAAAATTAATAAAGATACATACAAAAAATAGCAAGAAAAATGACAACAAAACACATAATAATAACAACCACAATCAACACAAAAACGAAACAAAATCAAACAAGAAAAAAAAAACGGAAATAAGAGGAAACAAACAACTTCTCAAACCACCAGAGGCTTCCCAAACCTCCTGATTACATTTCGACCTATCAAATCTACATACCGTATGCAAATGAGGCGATCGAGAGAGAGCCGAGGTGATGTAAGGTCTTGACGAGAGGATCAAAATCTCTGAGTTTATGCAGATGAGACAATATGTTCCCCCTGCCTTGGTGGGATGAGGCCAGGACAGGTGACGAGAGAGAGAGATGGAATGAAATAATGGAGGTAAGAAGCGAAGGATAGATAAAGAGGGAGAGAGAAAGAATGGTGAATGGAGGAGGCATATACAGAAGGAATGAAAGTATGGGGAAAGTGTCAGCAAGTGTTAGACGGAGGGAAGGGGACAGAGATGAGAGGGAAAGAAAACTAAAAGAAAGAAGAAGAGACAGACAGATGACAAGGACAGATAAGAGACAAAGGGGATGAGAGAAAAGAGCTGATAATATCTTTCTCATGCGTCTCTTACGTGGAGAGAGAGAGAGAGAGAGACTTCATTTGTGTGCCCATCGTCCTTTGGCAATGTCACCTCATAGCACTCCCAGGCTTTCACAGCACCACCACCTCCTCACAGCACCTCAACATAGACCTCACAGCACCTCAACATAGACCTCACAGCACCTCCCAGCACCCCCACCTCCTCACAGCACACCACAACACCATCACAGCAAGACCACAACACCATCACAACAACACCACCACCTCACAGCACCATCACAGCACCATAAACCTGAGTTACGAGCACAGAGCTGGGTGTCGGGAACTACATTACACTACCCTAACAAACACTTACACTGCTTATTATACACTTAACAAGACTGTAGTGGGTAGTGATGTTTGCCCTATACTAACGCTGTGTCTCATATAAATAATGATATATCAACAATTAACCGGATTAAGTGACGTTTAGCATGTTCTTCCCTCAAACTACTCTCATGGGTTTAATTCTTATCGTCGTTGCTAATGTATACTCATAACTATACATATTTACATTACAAATACATCTACATTCAATATACATATATGAAACAATAACGATAACAAGAAAAGACAAAATATTTGTTCAATTTTTTACAATTCCAAATTGAAACAAGCTTAAATTTTAGTTCTTCACAGCATAAAAAAAATTAAATAAAAACAAAATAAATAAATAATCCACATCTAATTAGTTTATATTCTAACACACTCCAAATTAAAAACTGGTTATATTTTTTTATAATCACAGCGAAGGGAATTTTAAAATCTTTCAGATATATAATGAACTTTTCCTATCAATATATTTTTTATGATTCAAAATTGAAATGGGATTATCTTGGCTACCACAACACACACCAGCTCTTTGATAAACATCCCAATACGTTCTCTAAGTCAAAATCAAAATACTAGTACTTTTAAATCCTCAACAATATTAATGTTTAAAAAAGAAAACAAAAAAGTATTATAAACTTTGACGACTAAAAGAATTATTAATTAACATTTCATCACCGCTTATCGTATCAAAATTAATTAGGGGAGTATTTCTAAACTCTCTCACTAACTTTTATAAATACAAATAAAATACGATAATTTCTAATTCCTCAACATTATTTAAACTTGAAAAAATATCAAAGCCAAATTAATATATTCAAACTCCCATGAACATCAGTAAAAAAAAAAAGTAATATATTTTTAACCCTCATAATACTTGACTCATAGAAAATAGCAAAATATAGTTTTAAAAAATTAGCATTATCAATCCGAGTATAACACGTGAACAGTGATTATGTGAGTCCAGCACACTAGGAGGCTATTGCTATTGCTATTTATTCGGTTTTTAATAAATCATCGTTAAAATGATATTACCTTTCGTTTTATTATGTTAAT
Organism: Homarus americanus; assembly: GCF_018991925.1. Lineage (NCBI taxonomy): Eukaryota > Metazoa > Arthropoda > Malacostraca > Decapoda > Nephropidae > Homarus > Homarus americanus. The sequence goes on from NW_024749663.1 coordinate 79,018, forward strand.
CTCAACAAACTCTTATTTTAATAATTGGTCAGTTAGCAATACCTTATAAGCTTTTTACAGAGCCACCAAGTAGGTCAACGGAGGCAGACGGGAGCCACAACAACATACAGACGGGAGCCACAATAACATACAGACGGGAGCCATAACAACATACAGACGGGAGCCACAACAACATACAGACGGGAGCCACAACAACATACAGACGGGAGCCACAACAACATACAGACGGGAGCCACAACAACATACAGACGGGAGCCACAACAACATACAGACGGGAGCCACAACAACATACAGACGGGAGCCACAACAACATACAGACAGGAGCCACAGCAACATACAGACTGGAGCCACAACAACGTACAGACGGGAGCTACAACAACATACAAGATTTAGAGCCACAACAACATACAGACGGGAGCCACAACAACATACATGACGGGAGCCACAACAACATACAGACGGGAGCCACAACAACATACAGACGGGAGCCGCCACAACAACATACAGACGGGAGCCACAACAATACAGACTGGACAACATACACAGACGGGAGCCACAACAACGTACAGACGGAGCCACAACAACGCACAGACGGGAGCTACAACAATGTACAGACGGGAACAACAATACATAAGACGGGAGCCACAACAACATATGCTAGACGGGAGCCAACAACATACAGACGGGAGCTACAACAACATACAGATTTAGACACAAACCACGCACAGACGGGGAGCCATAAATAACATATGACAGCCACAACAAATATACAGACGGGAGCCACAACATACAGACGGGGACATGTCAAATATACAGACGGGAGCCACAACAACACACACAGACGGGAGCTACAACAACATAGACGGGAGCCATAACAACATACAGACGGGACACAACAACATACAAACGGGAGCCACAACAACATGCAGACGTGAGCTACAACAATGCACAGACGGGACAAACAACATACAGACGGAGCCAACAAATACATAGACGGGGAGCTACACACATACAGACGGAGCCATAAATAACATAGACGGGAGTCATAACAACATACAAACGGGAGCACAACAACATACAGACGGGGAGTCACAACAACATACAGACGGAGCCACAAATAACATACAAACGGGAGCCAACAACATACAGACTGGAGCCACAACAAGATACAGACGGGAGCCACAACAACGTACAGACGGGGAGCCACAACAACGTACAGACGGGAGCCACAACAACGTACAGACGGGAGCCACAACAACGTGAAGCACAGACGGGAGCCAACAACATACAGACGGGAGCCACAACAACATACAGATGGAGCCACAACAACGCACAGACGGGAGCCACAACAACGCACAGATGGGAGCCATACAACGTACAGACGGGAGCCATACCAACATATAGACGGGGAGCCACAACAACATATGCAGACGGGAGCCACAAATAAATATACAGACGGGAGCCACAACAACATACAGACGGGAGCCACAACAACATACAGATGAAGCCACAACAACGTACAAACGGAGCCACAAATAACATACAGACGTTTCATAAATATACAGATGGGAGCCACAAATAACATAAGCACAGACGGGGAGCCACAACAACGTACAAGACGGAGCCACAACAACAACATACAGACGGAGCCACAACAAATGATACAGACGGAGCCACAACAACATATACAGCGGAGCCAACAACATACAGACGGGACGCCACAACAACATACAGACGGAGCCAGGAGGATAATATAATATATATAACATACAGACAGGAGCCACAACAACATACAGACGGGAGCCATACAACAACATACAGACGGGAGCCACAACAACATACAAACGGGAGCCACAACAACGTACAGACGGGGAGCCTAAGTAAATAACATACAACGACAACATACAGACGGGAGCCATAACAACATACAGACGGAGCCACAACAACATACAGACGGGAGCCACAACAACGTATGACGGTTCGTTAACATACAGATGGAGCCACAATACATAGGCGGGTTTACAAATAAATATGACGGGAGCCACAACATACAGACGGGAGCCATAACAACGTACAGACGGGAGCCACAACAACGGCCAGACGGGAGCCATAAATAACATACAGATGGGAGCCAAATAACATACAGACGGGACACACAAATAACGCACAGACGGGGAGCCACAACAACATACAGATGGAGCCAGTAATAACATAGACGGGAGCCACAAATAAATGATACAGACGGGAGCTACAACACAGACGGGAGCTACAACAACGTACAGACGGGAGCCACAACAATGCAGCAGATGGAGCTACAATAACATACAGACGGGGAGCCACAAATATACAGACGGGAGCCACAACAATATATGACGGGAGCTACAAATAACATACAGACGGGAGCCAGCAACAACATACAGACGGGGAGCCGCTAAATAAATATACAGACGGGAGCTACAACAACATACAGACGGGAGCCATATCAACATGAAGGTGACGGGACACAAATAACATACAGACGGAGCCACAACAACATACAGACATGAGCCACAAATAACATATGACGGGAGCCACAACAACATATAGACGGAGCCACAACAACATACAGACGGGAGCCACAAATAAACACAGCAAAGGAGCCACAACAACATACAGATTGGAGCCACACAACAACATACAGACGGGAGCTACAACAACGTGCTGGTAGACGGGAGCCACAATAACATACAGACGTAAGCCACAACAACATACAGACGGGAGCCACAACAAATACATAAAGTGGAGCCACAACACATACAGACGGAGCCACAACAACATACAGACGGGAGCCACAAATAACGTACAGACGGGGAGCCACAACAACATACAGACGGGGAGCCACAACAACATACAGACGGAGCCACAACAACATACAGACGGAGCCACAAATAACATACAGACGGAGCCACAACAACACATACAGATGGGACACAACAAATATACAGACAGAGCCACAACAACATACAGACGGGGAGCCATAACAACATACAGACGGAGCCAACAACATACAGACGGGAGCCACAACAACATGCTACAGACATGAGCCACAAATAACATACAGACGGGGGAGCCACAACAACATACAGACGGGAGCCACAAATAACATACAGAGACGGGAGCCACAACAACACACACAGACGGGAGCCACAACAACACACAGACGGAGCCAACAACATACAGACGGGAGCCACACAACGTACAGACGGAGCCCACAACATACAGACGGGAGCCACAACAACATACAGACGGAGCCACAAATAACATACAGACGGGAGCCACAACAACATACAGACGGGAGCCACAACAACATACAGACGGAGCCACAACAACATAGGAAGGGTGGACAGGAGCCACAAATAAACATAGCAGACGGGAGCCATAACAACATGAAGCAGACGGAGCCACAACAACATAGACGGGGTTTCAACAACATACAGACATGAGCCACACAACAACATACAGACGGGAGCCACAACAACATACAGACGGGAGCCACAACAACATACAGACGGGAGCTCACAACACACAGACGGGCCATAACAAATATACAGACGGGGAGCCACAACAACATGACACAGACGGGAGCTACAAATAAACATACAGACGGGAGCCACAATAACATACAGACGGGAGCCACAATAACATACAGACGGGAGCCACAACAACATACAGACGGGAGCCACAACACACAGATTGGAGCCACAAATAATTGTGCATAAGACGGGAGCCACAACATACAGGACGGGAGCCACAACAACATACAGACGGGAGCCACAACAACACACAGACGGGGAGCCACAACAACATACAGACGGGAGCCACAACATACAGACGGAGCCACAACAACATGAAGCAGACGGAGCCACAACAACATACAGACGGGATTAAGGCCAACATACAGACAGGAGCCACAACAAATACACAGACGGGAGCCATAATAACATACAGATGGAGCCACAACAACATACAGACGGGAGCCACAACAACATACAGACGGGGAGCCACAAATAAATACAAACGGGAGCCATAAATAAATATACAGACGGGAAGCCACAACAACATATGTATAGGAGCCAAATAACATATGTATGAGCCATACAAACATACAGACGGGAGCCACAACAACATACAGACGGGGAGCCACAATAACATACAGACGGGAGCCACAACAACATACAGACGGGAGCCAAGGGCACAACATACAGACGGGAGCCACAACAACACACAGACGGGAGCCACAACAACAAGCAGACGGGAGCCAGCAACAACATACAGATGGGGAGCAGCAACACAGATGGGAGCCAACAACACACAGATGGAGCCACAACAACATACAGACGGGAGCTACAACAACATACAGACGGGAGCCACAAATAACAAACAGACGGAGCCATAACAACGTACAGACGGGACACAACAACATACAGACGGGAGCCACAACAACGTGAAGGATGGGAGCCACAACAACATATGACGGGAGCCACAACAACATACAGATGGGAGCCACAACAACATACAGACGGGAGCTACAAATAACAAACAGATGGGAGCCACAACATACAGATGGGAGCTACAAATAAATAAAATAGATGGAGCCACAATAACATACAAATGGGAGCTACAACAACGTACAGACGGGAGCTATAACATACAGATGGGACACAACATACAGATGGGAGCCACAAATAACATACAGACGGGAGCTACAAATAACATACAGACGGGAGCCACAAATAACATACAGACGGGAGCCAAGTAAATAACATACAGACGGGAGCCATAACAAATACATAAAAGGGAGCTACAACAACATACACAGACGGGGAGCCATGTACAACATACAGACGGGAGCCATAAATAACATGCTGTGACGGGAGCCAACAACATACAGACGGAGCCACAAATAACGTACAGACAGGAGCCATGGCAACATACAGACGGAGCCAAATAAATATACAGACAGGAGCCAAGCAACAACATACAGACGGGAGCCAATAACAACATACAGGCGGAGCCACAACAATGATGGGCGACAGTGAGCCACACAGCAACATACAGACTGGAGCCACAACAACGTACAGACGGGAGCTACAACATATGTGGCTCATTGGTAAAAGTATTGAATATTCAATTACCGTAACCACTCTGTAATTACCGGACCCAATTGTTGGACTTAACTGAGACTAATCACCCGCTCAACTGCCGCTGCTAATTGCCAATTACAGCAATTTAAATGCTGTAGCCAATGGTAATTACAGACACTAAACTGTCGGGTGTAATTGGAAATTATTGAATTTTAACACTTCGAATAATCTGCAATAATTAGAAAAATCATCAAACTGTAATGATAATTCGGTAAATGTTTGATATAATTACTTTAATGGGGGAAATGATTTGATATTAACGATAATTATGTACTCAGTTAAGACAGGTTAATAACAGGTGGGGATGTACTCAGTTAAGACAGGTTAATAACGATAACAGGTGGGGATGTACTCAGTTAAGACAGGTAAGTGTCTATCAGGTGACCAGGTAAATGAGTGTTAATTTTACTGAACCTGTGAGTACTGTTGACAATGACATAGGTATTAGTAGTATTTTATTATATCATCACTATTGTTATTAATATCATAAACATCATCATCATCATCATCATCATCATCATCCCAGGAGCTTTAATTATTGAAATATACCAGATGTAAAAAATACTCTATTTAATTAGTAATGTCTTTTTAATTTTTATTCACCTTATGACCTATATAAAATAACTCCTCTATATTATACCAGTTTATTCCTATACTAATTTGTGTCTTTATAACGATACTGAATATATTTTTTGCCTTGTATTATTATACTGTACAGCTCGTGGTGCTGGTACGGTGATTGAAGTTACTGTATATTTAGTATTAGTTGAGAATTAAATCCACTAGCACACACCTGGGGTCGTTTACCTGTGTGAGGTATACCGTGGTTGTGCCCCTCGGTGCTCGTTCTAGTAGCTGTGGAGGGCGTCCTTTATATATATATACTTGAACTGTACTGAATGTTTGATGACTTTTATTCCTCTAAATTACTTTCATCATTAATTAATCCTCATATATACATAAAACTAGGCAAGAACAGGTAGAACATTATTAATTACGTCCATCACAAGTAACTAATTAAAGCCTTATTTCATTACATCCTACACAGTGGGTCCAGCAGGCCTGAGAGGCAGCGCGGATACATCATACTGTAGGTTTAGTTTTCTTCATCACAAAAGGAGATAGAGATAGCTAAGCATAGTACTCGACCGCCTTCACCTTCCCTACTGTAAAGTTGGGTACACATCTACAGCTGGGTGACCTGGGGGGCTCTTATGCGAACCAGCTACCTAATGGACAGGAGACGAGTGCTGTATCCACTGAGGCGCCGCACAACCAAGTAATTAAAGCCTTACTAATTACATCCTCCATAGGTAACTATCCTCCCACAGGTAACTATCCTCCACAGGTAACTATCCTCCATAGGTAACTATCCTCCACAGTAACTATCCTTCCACAGGTAACTATCTTCTACAAGTAACTATCCTCCACAGATAACTATCCTTCACGGTAACTATCCTCCACAGTAACTATCTTCCACAAGTAACTAAGAAATCACAGTGGAGGGCCAGGTTATGTAGTGGAGGGCCAGGTTATGTAGTGGAGGGCCAGGTTATGTAGTGGAGGGCAGGTTATAGTGGAGGCCAGGTATAGTGGAGGTCCAAGTTATGTAGTGGAGGGCCAGGTTATGTAGTGGAGGGCCAGGTTATGTAGTGGAGGGCCAAGTTGTGTAGTGGAGGCCAAGTTTGTGCAGTGGAGGGCCAGGTTATATAGTGGCAGGCCAAGTTGTGTAGTGGAGGGCCATTGTGTAGTGGAGGCCAAGTTGTGTAGTGGAGGCCAAGTTGTGCAGTGGAGGCCAAGTTGTGCAGTGGAGGCCAAGTTGTGTAGTGGAGGGCCAAGTTGTGTAGTGGAGGTCAAGTTGTGCAGTGGAGGGCCAAGTTGTGTAGTGGAGGGCCAAGTTGTGTAGTGGAGGGCCAAGTTGTGCAGTGGAGGGCCAAGTTGTGTAGTGGAGGGAAGATTAAGGACCGCTTCCATCTCCTCCAGCTATGAGTTCCGCTCTTTGATCTTGCAAACTTTGGTAGTTTTGTCCAGAACAATAATTACTTCTCCCGTGAGGCGGCACCTCCCTTGTTGTGCACGACCTGGGGGGGGACGGGGAGGAGGAGTGAGTAAGGAGACGAAGGGAGGGATTAGATAGAGACGGAGAGAGAGGAGACTAATTGCAAAAAATTCACACACACACACACACACACACACACACACACACACACACACACACACACACACACACACACACACACCACACACACACACACACACACACACACACACACACACACACACACACACACACACACACACACACAGGCACTGCAAAATCCACTCATTGTGACCTTAATTAAAATAAGGTAATTAAGTAGGCTTTTTATGCTTCAATTACAAATATCAAACATTATATTTCAATTAAAAAGTAATGGCGAGCGTTCACGGCAGTAACTAATTTTGGATAATTTGTTTAGTAATTTGGAAGCGATAATGTTATTACGTGTAGCAATTATTATTATTATTATTATTATTATTATTATTATTATTATTATTATTATTATTATTATTATTATTATTTGCATTTTTAAGTTAAACAAGGTAAGATCAGGTTAGGAACTCCGTTTGTCTGTCTGTCTTTATCTGTCAGTTTTTGTCTATTTATCTATCAATCTATCTATCGCTTTATCTATCTATCTATCTATCTATCTATCTATCTCTATCTATCTATCTATCTATCTATCTATCTATCGCTCTATCTATCTATCTATCTATCACCTCTACTATCTATCTATCTCCTGAACAATCTCACCCCACCACCAGAGGGCTTCACGTCTCCATTCAATCGGGAGGAAATAAATATATTACAAGCGGGAGGTGAACATTAGAGTTTAAATTGAATGTACACAAGGCAGCTATGCTAATATCTGCAGCAGTAAGTCTATCGTGTTGGCTTTAATCTCTCTCTCTCTCTCTCTCTCTCTCTCTCTCTCTCTCTCTCTCTCTCTCTAATGAGCTGATGACTGGATAGCTTGCTGGGCCCCTCAATGCCTTAACATAGGAAAGGGAGGGAGGAAGGTAGGGGAGGGAGGGAGGGTAGGAGTAGGGGTAGGGGAAGGAGGAGGGAGGGAGAAAGAGGTAGGAGGGAGGGTAGGGGAAGTTATTGAGCCAATCCCTTAAGACAAGGAAAGGAAGGAAGGAGGAGGGAAGGGAAGTTGGGAGGGGTAGATTACGGCACCGATGTCTTATGACGGAGGAAGGAAGGAAGGAGGGAGGGAGGGGGAGGGGAAAGGGGGAGAAGGGGAAAGGGGGGGTGGGAAGGAGGAGGAGGCTTACGAAATGTTGTGGATATGAATGAAATCTTTATTTTGATCTTCTTGACAAATGAAGAACAACAACAAAAAACAAGAAAACGAAGAAAATATTTAAAGAAAGAAAAATAATAAGGATAAAAACATAAGTAGAAGTAAAATAAAAAAATAGGAAAAATAGTAAAAATAATATAAAAACTGAGACAGACATACACGCGGTACAGGTCCACCAGTACAGGTACAGTGACGGGTCATTATCACCCTTGAGTACAGTGGTCGGTTGATAAAGGGAATAATAATGCAGTATATGACTAGTTACGACGCACACGAGGGAAGAAGTTGTGTGTGTGTGTGTGTGTGTGGTGTGTGGTGTGTGTGTGTGTGTGTGTGTGTGTGTGTGTGTGTGTGTGTGTGTGTGTGTGTGTGTGTGTGTGTGTGTGTGTGTGTGTGTGTGTGTGTGTGTGTGTGTGTGTGTGTGTGTGTGTGTGTGTGTGTGTGTGTGTGTGTGTGTACAGGTAGAGTTTAATGGTGTTTCCTGTACACACATAACAAAAAGTATAAACGTCTATTATACACACACATGTACACACTGTAAACTTCATCTCTATACACACACACACACACACACTCACACACAGCATCACGTCACCCACAACCCTAAAATGACCCTGTAACCCGCCCGACCACCTGAGTTAAATCATCCCGGACAACACTAATTACCTCTAATGCGGGTTTTTAGGAAGTTGGCGAAACTGAGTTAAGAAAGTCACAAAGTAAGTTAGTCTCCCTCCTTCTCTACCACCCCTCTCCCCTCCTGATCTACCCCCCCACCTCTACCCCTTCCCAGTGGCTAGTGATGGATGTGGGTGTAAAGGAAAAGACCAAACACAGGGAATAGGGAAATGGAGAAATAGGGGATTGGAAGGAAAATATAATGGTGACATAAGAAGAGGAAGGAAGGAAGAGAGAGAGAAGAAAAAAAAAAAAAAGAGAGAGGATAAACGTAAAAAAACACACACACACACACACACACACACACACACACACACACACACACACACACCAAGACTCCCCAAACAGCATCACACCAACTTTAAACCCATAAGAAGAACTTTGAACCCATCATGAACTCTGACCTCCTGCCATGCTTTGAACCCGGCATGAACTCTGACCTCCTGCCATGAACTTTGAACCCGGCATGAACTCTGACCTCCTGCCATGAACTTTGAACCCGGCATGAACTCTGACCTCCTGCCATGACCTCATAAGACGTCTCGAGTTCACAGGAAGCCAAAGGATACGAAGGAAAGGAACAGGACTCCATGATATCCTGGAGGAGCGCTCGTGGAAGTAATTACCGTAGTGGTCAAATGAAAACACAAGCAATTACACGGTGAAATTTACCATCCCTCTGTGAATTGTCTGCAGGCGGAGAGAGAGAGATAATGAAAGAGAGAGAGAGAAAATGAGAAACAGAGACACAGGTAGACAGTTCTTGGAAGGCGGAGAGAAAGATAATGAAAGCAAGACCCCACAACACCACCACCGTCACCCACCAACAGTCAGTGCGGCAGAGTTCTCCAAGCGGCCTCCCGAGTTACTGTCAACACGTGTCCCCGCTGCCACATATCCGTCTTGGTATAATTAAAAAACTTTCCATCTTGGTTTTAATAAATGTTTACGAGTCATCACGAGACGGGCGGCGATGTGTTGCCTCTCTTAAACACTAAATGTTTTGTGGCCGGCAGGGAGTAATGATGGTGTGGGTAGTGGATGGCGTTAGAAGAAAGAAAGAAAGAGAGAGAGAGAGAGAGCTATCTTGTTCAACGTATCATAACACAATTCTCAGCAGTATATCTTGCCAGCGTTCTCTTGGCATTTAAACCCCAAATATCTCTCGCTTTCTCTCAAATTTCAAAAGTCTCCAAACAAACACGAAAAAAACAGGAAATTAACAGAACTAAAGCCAATGTTTAAGAAGGAACTCGCTGGCACTTAAAAAAAATTATGTTTCCGTCAGCATATGTTAGCTCCACGAACAACTAATACCTGTAGTATCTTCAAAGACATATATGTTTTCTGTCAGCGTAAAACTCAGCTGAGTGCCCTGTCTCTGCCTTGTTATGGCGGGGTAAATCAAAACAAAAATAAACAAAACAACAAGTTCTTCTACAGTAGCTATTTCGTTTCCTCTGTCAACACCTCTTCTATAAATCCCTGCCCCCCTGCCCACCCCTCGCCCCCCTGCCCACCCTGCCCCTGCTACCCCTCCTTTGCCCCCTGCCCACCCCTCCCCCCCTGCCACCCCTGCCCCCTGCCCACCCCTACCTCCCACTCTTTACACAAATACTTATCTCTTCTCCAATTGTTCTAATCTCTTGTGTAAAAACAAAGCCATTACTGTCAGACGCGAGCCACAGCCCGGCCAATATGTCACTACGGGAGACAAATGACACTCGGACGGTACTTATTTTCCAGGTTTGTTTATATTTCGGAACAGTCAGAGACAAACCGGTGGTATTTATTTATCAGGTTTGTTTACATTCTAAGAGACCCAAAGCAAAACATGGCTGAACACTCCGTAGAGTTTAAACCAATACAGTAGTTCTTATCATCGGCCTTGAATCTATGGCGCCTTACTAATCCCCAAAGAGACTAAGATTTTTGTCCTCAAGGTCCATATTCTCCGCCTTTATTACCTTTATATATCCAAGTAAACAAACAGGGGTTGAACTGATGGCTTAGGTTGACAAGGGGATGAGTCGACATGGGTTGGGTTAATAAGGTGTCGAGTTGACCTGACGGGGAGCTGAACTGACCTGACAGGGAGCTGAACTGACCTGACAGGGAGCTGAACTGACCTGACAGGGAGCTGAACTGACCTGACAAGGATTGAATTGACCTATTATACATTATCTGTAGCTATTCGGGAAGTGCTTATAATAAATCGAGAGGCCCCACACTACTGTAACATTGTCCCAGCTCCGTCAAAACACAACTAGAGTTCTTGTCACACCTTCAAACACCACCATTGTATTTCCATCTCATATTTTTATACCAAATCTTTCTAAGACTTGTAATTTATCTCCGAAAAATACAGTAAAAAATTTCTGGCAATACAACATCAAATTAAGACTAGAGATTAGTGAACGAAGAGCTAAATTTTTCCCTGTTCTGCTTTGTATATTTGTGAATAACTAATTTATTTCACTGGGAATAAATATTGTGAGTTACATGTATGTTTTATCCTTAGCCGCTCCCCCTAAAAATTCAACCCCTTTCCCCCTAATAAGATTCAACTCCCCCCAGGTTAAGAGCCAGTGTGATAAAACAATATAAGAATGTGTTTGTGTCTCCTAAATCACCAACTGAACAGAATAATGGAATAAAATGATAAAAATACACGATTAAACAAGACGAAATACCCCCTGTGGACTTAATTTGTTCTAATTAGTAAGGGGGGGAAGCGATGAGGAAGGTAAGGGAGTGTAGGGGAGTGAGGGAGTGTAGGGGAGTGAGGGAGTGTAGGGAGGTGAGGGAGTGTAGGGAGGTGAGGGAGTGTAGGGAGGTGAGGGAGTGTAGGGAGGTGAGGGAGTGTAGGGAGGTGAGGGAGAACGACTGGTGGAGACTGAGCTACATAGAGGTGGTGGAGACTCTCTCTCGGAAACACGAGAAGGTAACAGGAGACTTAGGAGGTGTATGGAGACACTGTTGGGTGTGAGATAAAGCCTACAGGGAGATGTTGGGAGACATTCGAGACATGAGGAGACATGAGGAGACGTCGTGAGAGTTGATGAGATATACTTGGAGAAGCTGGGAGACGTGAAGAGATGCAGGGAGACATGAGGAAACGTGAGGAGCCACAGGGAGAGGCAAGGAGACGTGAGGAAACACAGAGACGTGAGGAGACGCAGGGAGTCGTAAGGGAGCCTGGCGACAACGAGGAAAAACACACCAAGGACACACACAAATTTCTTGACCGTTCCTCAGTCCAGGCTACTTCCACCCCCTTCCCTCACACTTCACCCCCCCCTCCCCTCACATCTCCCCCTGCCTCACACCTCCGTCCACCCTCCCACACCTCCCATTCATTCATCACCCATTCCTCTACCCTCACACCTCCTTTTCCCTCACTCACACCACCCCTTCTCTCTCCTCCCCTCACTCCTACCTCTCCCCCATGACCTCCCCTTCCTTCTTCCATGCCTTCCCTTCCCTCCCTTACATCTATGCTTCCTTCCCTCACATTTCCTCTTCCCTCCCTCCCCTCCCCTCCCTCTCTCCTTGCCTACCCTCCCATACCATCACCAACTCTCCTAAACATATCGACCCCCACCCCAACACCTCCCATCCAACCTTGCCCCTCCCATATCACAAAGTATCAAGGCTTGGTGTCCGTGTGATGGAGTACCAGATGGATGTGAAATATGACATACCTTGTGTAACTCCTCCATGTACCCCCCAACCCCCCAGCCACAACCACAACCCCCCCAAACCCTACCCCCCACACACCAACCCCCAAGGACCCAGATCCCACACAATTCGTGTACCGTCTTGTGGTTAATATCGACCTACCTTACCCTCGTCTAATCATTTTCTAATCACCTAATCTCGTAATAGAGAATGAATTTATAACCTTAATCACGGTGATGCTGACCAGTCCTATGAGGTAGTTTGGGGTCCGCTGATTTGGTGTTCCTCCGCGAAATGTTACGGTATGATCCTTAACATCAAGGGTGTGTGTGTGTGTGTGTGTGTGTGTGTGTGTGTGTGTGTGTGTGTGTGTGTGTGTGTGTGTGTGTGTGTGTTTAATCCTTTTGTGGTAGTGGTAGAGGAACTTGGTGATGGTAGGGGAGTGTAGTGATATTGTGTTAGTGAAGACAGAGGTGATAGTGTAGTATTGAAATGAGTGGTAGAGAGTGTGGTGGTGGTGGTGGTTTGATAGGAAAGTAGTAAGGCTCAGGGAGTATTAGGCAGGCAGTGTGGAATGGTTAATGAAGATAGAATTAGGTGACGGAAATTACAACATACAAGAGTGAGAGAGAGAGTGGGAGAAAGGAAATTAAGAAAAAGAGAAAAAGAAACGAGAGGAATGAAAAACAGAGAAGGAGAACAAGAAAGAGAAAAAGAGAAAATATAGAAAAAGAGAGAAGTGAAAGAAAAGAGAGAGAGAGCCGATGGATGGGAAAAATGATTAATAACCCAGAAGTCTGTCATGTGAGTTTATCCAACTGAATACACGTGGCTGACGGGTGTGGTGGTGTGGCGTATGTGGTGGTGTGGTGGTGTCATGAGTGGTGGTGTGGTCGTGTCATGTGTTTGGTGATGTGGTCATACCATGTGTGGTGGTGTGGTCGTGTCAAGTGCGTGGTCATGTCATGTGTGTAGTCATGTCATGTGTGTGGTCATGTCGTGTGTGTGATCATGTCATGTGTGTGGTCATGTCGTGTGTGTGATCATGTCATGTGTGTGGTCTCTGACAATATAATTACCAGAACGTTTCTTTCCTTTGTCAGAACTCTGGCTGGTGGAGCAGTAATTGGCGCTCTCTGTTATCAAGTCATTTAGAGACCTGCCTACCCCCTCCCCCCTCGCTCTAAAACCACCCCCTCCCCCGCTCCCCTCCCCCTCACTTTAAAACCACCCCCCTCCCTCTCCTCTCAACCACCCCCTCACTTTAAAACCACCCCTCCCCTTCTCCTCTAAACCCTCCATCCTTTCTCCCCTCCCTCCCTTCCTACCTATCCCCTACCCACCTCACCCTTTGACACTCCCTCCCTCCTTCCTCACCCTTCGCTGTCCTCACACCCACTGGACCAGGGCACAGTGAGGGCGGTCAACCAGAAGAACTTACAATAGCCCTTCAGCTACCAACGTTCAACACTCGTCCAGTCAACCATAATCTTCAACCTTCTTTACATTCTTCCTTCGTTCACTAATCTTCTTCATCCCTCCTCCCCACAGAATAAACTCTACCCTCCTCTACAGAATAAACCCCCTACTCCCCCTCTACAGAATAAACTCTACCACTCCCTTCTCCCTCCCTCTACAGAATAAACTCCCCTACCCACCTCTTTCTCCTCTACAGAATAAACTCCCCTACCCACCTCCTCCCTCTACTGAATAAACTCTCCCTACCCCCTCCCCCTCCCTAACCCTCTTTCCTGGTTGGGATTTTGTCTAATGGAAGTATATGGTACACACTGCAATACACACTAAGGGTACACACTGCAATACACACTATGGGTACACACGGTAATACGCACTATGGGTACACACGGTAATACATACTAGACACCTGTCAATCAACTGGCTCAGGTGAGTGTGAGGGCCAGAGGGAAAAGCAAAAAAAAAAAAAAAAAAAAAAATACCCTGGTGCAGATATCATTGGCCAAATATATCCCAAACATCTCCGTGTCATTACCCGCTGTGTCCCGACGCCTCGACGCTATACAAAATCCACTGAATATTAATGTCGATGTAATTTGAATGTTCAATCATGAGTTTTGTTCCCGAATAAAAAAGAAAAAAAGAAAAAGAACAAAGAAATACAGTTATCGCTTTGTAGTGAGGCACCGGTCAGCGAGGCAACAATTCTAGTGTAATATATATATTTCTTTTTTGTAGTGTTGTGGAGGTGGGAATAAAAACTCACCTAACTGTAAATTGGAAAAATTCTTCAAAGAGCAGAGAGTTTGGTTGATTGGTCAAGTGGCAGGAGGCGTACCTTTGACTTATCATCTCAGTACACACACACACACACAGACACACACACTATACACGACCGTCGACAAAAACCATATAACAACGACAGTACCCCACCGTCACACGCATGGTTAAGGGGGGGTGGCAAAGCGGCATCCCTACCAGCCACCCACAGGAAGACCAGAGTTCGACCTTGCTGTAGTATTATATAGTTAATATTTTCTCTCTACCAGTTTGAGCTTTTCCTTCACATCTGTTTTAACATTATCACAAATTATCCCATAACGTACCATAATTCATTCCGTATCGCTGTGGTAAAGACTTTAACGTAATAATGGAATTCTATAGTAATTAAAAAGCCCTTCTCAAATAACCTACCGGATTATATTTCTGCCACCACATACACGCATAAAAACATACATAAACATACACACACATGCAAATTTCTCCAGTCATACATAAATAAACTCAAATACGAGTCCCTCCTAAAACGCAAAAAAATAAAATAAACAACTTCCTCCGTGGGCACAAAAGACCATCCAACCGATAAAGAAAATGACCAGGAGAACTTGACGGGGGAGGGGAGGGGAAGGAGAGGGAAGGGAAGGGAAGGAAGGGAAGGGAAGGGAGAGGGAAGGGAAGGGAAGGGAAGGGGAAGACTGCGACAGACATTTTTCCCTCGGTGGCAGCGAATGTAACTTCCACTTGAAGACTAATTATTCCGGACCCAGTCAAGAGTCTCTTTCTTTATACCTGATGGTCCACGATGGCAAATTAAACTGGGTGATGTAGGTATTTTCCCGACTGCTTGTTCCTGCTGGCGACGACGTTGAGAGGCGATTCGTTGTGAGATGTGATTGTGTGTGTGTGTGTGTGTGTGTGTGTGTGTGTGTGTGTGTGTATCCTCCCCCCTCTCTTCATAAAACAACCCCTATGCCATCTAGTAATAACAACATTAAGGTCTAACCACCACAACCACACCCATGACCATCATCGTAGCTACAACAATTAGTGTATGTGAGGGAGAGGTGAGGGAATAAGAGGGGTGAGAAGGGAGAGGGACACAGGACCTAGTTTGTTGAGCTAGAACAGAGCGCCGTCGTAATCCTAGTGTCCTCGTCGTCGTAATCCTAGCGTCCCCGTCGTCGTTGTAATCCTAGTAACCCCCCGCCGTCGTAATCCTAGTGTCCCCTGCCGTCGTCGTAATCCTCCTAGTGTCCCCCCGCCGTCGTAATCCTAGTGTCCCCGCCGTCGTCGTAATCCTAGTGTCCCCTGCCGTCGTCGTAATCCTCTAGTGTCCCCGCCGTCGTAATCCTAGTGTCCCCGCCGTCGTAATCCTAGCGCGTCCCCGCCGTCGTTGTATCCTAGTGTCCCCCCGCCGTCGTAATCCCAGTGTCCCCGCCGTCGTTGTAATCCTAGTGTCCCCGCCGTCGTCGTAATCCTAGTGTCCCGCCGTCGTAATCCTAGTGTCCCTGCCGTCGTCGTAATCCTCCTAGCGTCCCCGCCGTCGTTGTAATCCCAGTGTCCCCCCGCCGTCGTAATCCTAGTGTCCCCTGCCGTCGTTGTAACCTAGTGTCCCCCCGCCGTCGTAATCCTAGGCGTCCTCCGCCGTCGTTGTAATCCCAGTCCCCCCCGCCGTCGTAATCCCAGTGTCCCCCGTCGTCGTAATCCTAGTGTCCCCGCCGTCGTCGTCACCGTTGGCCAGCACTTAGCTCCACACGCCACGCCACCTCGAGACCAGCCAACCTTATTAGACGAGAGGATCTTTATCAGCTAGTCACCACAGCTAATTTAGTTGTCCCTACCCCGCCTACCTCGTGTTTTAAGCCGTGTTGAGCTGTGGTGGGTTTTTGTGTGTGTTTTAGTTTTTGTAAGCGGTTCTGTTTATATCTTTAGTAGTAGTAGTAGTAGTAGTAGTAGTAGTAGTAGTAGTAATTGTTGTTGTTGTTGTTGTTGTTGTAGTAGTATCTCAAAGTCTCTTTAATAATCTCGAAACAAATACTAAAAGATTCCGAAATGTTGAAACTAAACGAAATAACTGAGGTCGTTCAGTAGTTAACGACTTACCACAACAATGCGACGTAACCCGGGTCGTTAGAGAGTTAACAAGCGTCGGTCGTATCGCTGGGGGGAGGAAGGAGGGGGAAAGGAGGGATTTTTTGGGGCTATCTTAGTCGAGATTTAATTGGCCATTCGGAAGCCCCTGATGGTCGTAGCTAATTCTTTCGGGGGTCGTCCTGCTGGTTAACACGGAAGAACGACTACTATCTGGACTACCTGGCTGTCAACTGGTGATTAATTTATGGTTTTTTTGGTGGGGAGGGAGAGGAGGGGTGAGAGGAAGGAGAGGAGGAGGAGAGAGGGAAGGCGAGGAGGAGGGAGAGGAAAGGAGAGGAAGAGGGAGAGGAAGGAGAGGAGGAGGGAGAGGGGACGGAGAGGAGGAGGAGAGAGAAGGAGAGGAGGATGGAGAGGGAGGGAGGAGGAGGAGAGAGAGGGAAGGAGAGGAGGAGAGAGAGGAAAGGAGAGGAGGAGGGAGAGAGAAGGAGAGGAGGAGAGAGAGGGAAGGAGAGGAGGAGGGAGAGGGAAGGGGGAGGAAGGGGATTAAGAGAGTTGTGTTGGAACCTGATGGATAAACATTTTTTTCCCCTCTCTTTCTCTTCCTCTTTATTCATTGTTTACTACTTTCTTTCTCTATCTCTTTCGTTCTGTTGTTTTTTCTTTATGTCACTTTCCTTCGTTCTCTCTCTCTCTCTCTCTCTCTCTCCTTTCCTCCTCCCTCCCTGTTGCTCTTATCTTTCATGTCTATCTTTATTGCATCTATTCATCTTCCCTTTGGTCTGTTGTTTCCCCTTTGTTTACCATCTACCTTGGTCAGGGGTTCACATCAAGCCCTGAGACATGAGTTTGAAATATCGGATCACGTGAAGATTAGGCACCTCAGCTTACTTCACCTCATGAGTAAACACCCTATCACTCACCTAACCTAACCTAACCTAAACCAAACCCAACCAAATACCAACCTAACCTAAACCAAACCCAACACTAACCCAATATACCACTAACCTACCGTACCACTAACCTAACTTTAACGTAAACCTAACCTAACCAAACACCAACCTAACCTAACCCTCCCAGGTATCGTTTGGGTGTTTAGTTATCAGGTAGAATAAGCCTAAAGAACTAATCTTGACGTGATCCGAAATACGCCTACATAGAGAGGGAGGTGAACAACACAGGCTGGTCTACTTATAATAATTTATACAGGTAAAATGCTAATTATATTCTTAGGAGAAAAAAACAAGTTGAGTCTATAATTGAATATTGGGCCGGATTATTCTCTCTCTGCTAGCTGGCGAGTGTCACTACTACACTGTGCTCACTGCCCAGCCTAACGCGTGCCACAAACTGAACACACATTCCTCTCCCACTCACTTAAGGTCCCGAAGTGACTTTGTATGCAAAATGGCCCACTGAACAGGTAAGGTGATAAGGACCATCAATTTATGGGTGTACAAACAATAGCCTCGTGTCTACATGATGAGGTTCACGGCACTACTAGCTTAGGCCTACTCTAGTGAGGAGGGGGGGGGCTACTAAGAGAGGGGGAATATACAGGCAGGTGTAAACAGGTGAAGAGGTAGGTTTAACAGGTGTAGAAACAGGTGTAGGAAGGTTTAACAGGTGTATAGGAAGGTTTAACAGGTGTATAGGTAGTTTTAAATATTTGTAGAGGCAGATTTAACAGGTGTAGAAACAGGTTTAATGGAAATAAACAGGTGTAGAGGAAGGTTTAATAGGTATAAACAGGTGTAGGGGCAGATTTAACAGGTGTAGAGGAAGGTTTAACAGGTATAAACAGGTGTAGGGGCAGATTTAACAGGTGTAGAGGAAGGTTTAACAGGTATAAACAGGTGTAGAGGAAGGTTTAACAGGTATAAACAGATATAAACAAGTAAACAACCTAGGGGGGGGGGGATTATGTTCTCGTATCACCCCCATCCTCTTCCCCTCGCCAGGTAACAAAGGTGAATCCTAAGCCCTTCGAGAAAATTACGCGTTACCTGACGTAATGCTTAATTAACCTATGCAGCTTTTATTGGCTGTCAGCTAATGAGATGACGTCACTAACAGGGTGGTTCAGCTCAACACAAACGAGGGTTAGCTTAGATACGCCCCCCTTACAGTACCTCCTCCATATTAGTTCGTTTACCAAGGTGAGATGGTCATTAATTCCACACCGTGATTGATCATACGCCTGAGACATAGAGACAGGTAGGTACGGCCCTTGCCTCCGGGATCATAAAATAATTACTGAACTGTGTATGATCGAATCAGGAGCAGCGCCATTAAGATTACTAATTACCTAATGTCTTTGTTGTTGTTGTTGTTGTTCAGCATACTCATTGGTCCGTCCATACTTAGAAAAAAGAAAAACTCTATTTTATATCCAAGTTGAGGAAGTTTGTATTCAATATCCACACAACATAAAGACAGACAGATAAAAGGAGACAGAGAGAGATAGACGAAAACACAAACATTAAGAACAAGCAAGAATAAAGATGGAAGAAGGTTCACAGTGGACGTAAACTGTTGATAAACGGGACACGGGCAACAGGCGAGAGGTGAATGAAGAGTTGAGGGAGTAGGACAAGAAACAGACGTCGGCCGATTAAAAATATACACAACAGACACACTCCTGAGGCTTACCACACAGCCACCTACCTATAATAGACGAGAGGTGGGGAGGTGGGGGGAGGTGGGGAGGTGAGGGGAGGTGGGGAGGAGGGAAGGGAGGTGAGGGGAGGGGAGGTGGAGAGGTGGGGAGGTGAGGGGAGGTGTGGAGGAGGAGGTGGGGAGGTGGGGGGAGGTGGGGAGGTGAGGGGAGGTGGGGAGGAGGGAAGGGGTGGGGAAGAGGGTTGAGAGATGGGAAGGCTAGGGAGGTAGGAATAAGAGGGTAAGTAGGCAGAAGAAGGGGGAGAGAGAGAGAGAGAGAGAGAGAGGTAAGGAGAAAGAATGAGTAGGGAAGCAAGAGAAAGGGGAGAAGTTTTTTGAATGCGCAGCTAGGTTAGATTAGGTTAGGTTAGGTTAGGTTAAATTTGTTTCCGTTACCTTAGGTTAGGTTAAATTGCCGTGTGTCCAACAACTGCGGTCAACGGGAGAGGGTGAAGCCATTAACAGCGTGAAAGGAATTTTTTACGCCAGAAATAAATACACGATCACGCCACATTTTCTCTCAATCTATATGGTAATGTTGAGTAAAGTCTGACTACACTCTCATTCTGTCCCCCAAGCACTCTCTGGTATCACGTTAAAAAAACATTATAACATGAAAATACAAAACGGTGTATGCATTTCCCCTACAGTACACCCATGAAGGAAACAAAAACACTATACCAAAGAAACACAAACACTATCTGGTAACTTGTCTATCCAGGACCGAGAAAAACAGACCGTGGCAACTCACTCGTCTCCTATCAGAAGCCGGAGAGGAATTAAGCAGAGTAAATGTTTTGATAAGTAAAATTAATATGGATATTCTTCTTCTTCGTCTTCCTTCTGTTTCTTCTTATTATTACTATTCTTTCTGTTTCTTCTTTTTCTTCTTTTTCTTCCTACTGTTTCTTCTTCTTTCTGTTCTTCTTCTTCTTCCTTCTGTTTCTTCGTCTTCTTCTTCTTTCTGTTTCTTCTTCTTCTTCTTCCTTCTTCTTCTTCTTCTTCTTTTTCTTCTTCTTCTTCTTCTTCTTCTTCTTCTTCTTCTTCTTTTTTCTGTTTCTTCTTCTTCCTTCTGTTTCTTCGTCTTCTTCTTCTTTCTGTTTCTTCTCCTTCTTCTTCTTCCGTCTGTTTCTTCTCCTTCTTTTTCTGTTTCCTCTTCTTCTTCTTCTTCTTCTTCTTCTATAGATCCACTTACGGTTAATAGGATTGAATCTCCTATATGGATCCTCTTACTTATGGTTTTCGGGAGTGGATCTTCTCTGCCAGGTACTTGACGAAATATTTATAGAATTAGATCTTCCTCGGGAGAAACATAACTATAGATGTTTATAGGGTTAGATCACATTTAGCAGCTCTCTTGATAACTATAAACGAGCTTGGATCTCTTTGGGGGGGGGAGGGGGGATTTATTGATAACTATTAATGGCTTGGATCACCTATTGAGAATCCCTTAATGCTTTTTAATGGTGTTGGATCGTGTTTAGGACAATCACTCGTGGACTGTATAATATAAGTTTAGATTCTTTAGTCGTTTATCAGTAACCTCACAACACCATCGGTCAGGAGGGTCAATACGGAGGCCATTACCAACACCACCTGTCAACCTGAGACTGAGTTAGCAAGTCACTTTACTCTTCCTTTGTCATGTTCATACGACAAGTGGACCAGATATTATGTTCCACGGAAGGATGATTTATCTTTTATAATAATCAGGACTTTTTTGGGTGAGTTTACTGATAACAAAAACAAAAACTTTACTCTCTAGGTTCCAGTTTCACGTCATTATAGATAGAACGTTTCAGAATAGTTCGCTCATGGTCAGGGTCGTATAGATGTAAATCCTGAACACTGTAATAGGGATCTGATCATAACATACCTGGATGATCATTAGCCTGAACAACACCTTGACCCTGGAGAGGTAAGACTAGGGGAGAGAGAGAGAGAGAGAGAGAGAGACAGAGAGAGAGAGAGAGAGAGAGAGAGAGAGAGAGAGAGAGAGAGAGAGAGAGAAAACTTGGGTAGGGTGTGGAGGATCATGGTGACCCTCAAGAAGAGAACGAGGGAGATTAAAGGGTGGGTTGACCTTGGAGGGAAGAACGGAGCTTTGAAGTGTGACCTTGGAGGAAAAATGAGTGAGGTGTGAGGGAATGCTACCACGCTCGAGTGACCTTGGAGGTGAAGAGAGAGGAGGGGAGGCGTGAGGGGGTGTGAGGAAGAGACATAGTGGCGTAGGAGTAGTAACCGTGTGCTCCCATGAGTGTCTCATCTGTTGCCAGAAGGCCATTCACCCGTCCCTTACCTTGGCGAGGGAGGTAGGGAGGGAGGGAGGGAGGGACAACAGAAAAGGATACAGGGAGGGAGAGGAAGAGTTGAAATTTGAAGGGAGGAAGAAAAGGGGGGAGGGTGGGAGAGAAGCTTGAGAAGACAGAAAAAGATAAGAGGGAGGGGGAAGAAGAGAGGGAGAAGGGAGTCTTGAGAGAGCAGGAAAGGAAGGAGGGAGGGAGAGGGAGAGTTGAAAGTGCAAATAAGGAAGGAGAGAAGGCAAGAGACAGAGAGAGATAGGTAAGAGAACAAAATGAGAGACATCATTCCTTATCACTGCATCAATTCCAGACACAACAATACACGTCCTATTACAGAGACAAATACAGGTACAGGAATTCTAAGGTATTATCAGAACCCGAACCAACACGGGAATAAACCTAACCTAACCTAACCTAACCCAAACCAACACGGGAATAAACCTAACTCCATTCCAACCTAACACGGAATAAACCTAACCTAACCTAACACGGAATAAAACCTACCCAATCCTAATCAGCATCAAACAAACCCAACCTAATCCCAACCTAACCCCAAACCAAACACGAAACCCAACCTAATCCCAACCTAACACGGAATAAACCTAACCTAAATCGCAAACCAACACGGGAATAAACCTAACCTAACCTAACCTAACCCAACGCGGGAATAAACCTAACCTAACCTAATCAGCACGGGAATAAACCTAACCTAACCTAACCAACACAGGAATAAACCTAACCTAACCTAGACAGACATCACCACAACGCAGGACCCGACTTCACTCTCACCGAAACTATTCATTTGGGAGGATATGTGACACAGAGACAGACAGACACATAGACAAACAGGCAAACAGACATACAGAACAGACAGACAGAGCAAACAAACAGTGACAGACAGCGAGATAGAGACAGACAAACAGACAGAACAGACAGACAGAGGGACAGACAAACATACAGAACAGATAGACAGAGAGACAGACAGACAGAGAGACAAACAGACAGACACAGACAAACCTTAGGTGAGAGATACGGAGGACTAAAGAGCAGATGACTGGAAGAGAACAGACAACGTTAAGAAAGAGGGGAGGAGAAAGCTTAAGAGGAGAGAGTGAGGAGAAAGCTTAAGAGGAGAGAGTGAGGGAATGTGAGGAGAGAGAGAGAAGGACGATCTGGGATGTGGGGAGAATAATAATGAAGGGAGACGAAGAGGGAGAAGCTAAAATGGACAAACTGGAGAGAGAGAGAGAGAGAGAGAGAGAGAGAGAGAGAGAGAGAGAGAGAGAGAGAGAGAGAGAGAGAGGCTAAAACACTTAGACTATATAGCTGTTCTAAACGTTGTAGTGGTACTCAGCAGAGGGCATTGAGTACGGCAATGTGACCTTAGCTATACATGTACTCTGAGGACATGACCTTATTTATATGTACTCTTAGAATTTGCCCTCATTTACATGTACTCTGAGAATGTGGCCTTACGTTATTTACATGTACTAGAGACCTTTTTTCCATTGTACTCTGAGGATGTGACGTCATTACCATGTACTCTGAGGATGTGAATGTAGTTTAAAGTGAAATATATCTCCGACATGATTGTGAAGGTTGAAGAATAACCTCAGTCTTAATTAGAATTCACCTGTAATCATTTTAATAAGGTGAAACAACATCACCTTTAAGTTGACGCATAAATAAAAGAATAAAAAAAAATGGTGTGTTTTATTTCCCGATTATATAATTTAAATCTGAATTATATAAAAATAAATAAAAAATCCTACAATAGAGAATTCGATTTTTTTTTTGGGGGGGTCGAGGGGGTCGAGGGGGTAGAGGGGGGGTAGAGGGGGGTAGAGGGGGAGGGGAATAAAGAATCTGAATCGATATGTAAGTAAAACAAAATAGACTTGACAGACAAACAACAGAATACAAAACCCCACGAAGTAACTTGATAAGAACTTTCAATGATGGGAATAAAATATAGGAGAAAGAATTGAAAACAAAACAAAAAAACATCGTACCTATCCTTTATAAAGAAGCGTCAACCTGGGCTTTATTTACTAGCTGGTAACTGTTGATGACGTCAGTGGAGGTGAGACACTTGTCACTGTCAATAATTCCATCAGGGAGAGGGAGAGTCTGGGGGTTACCTGGGACTAGTAATACCCAAAAAGGGAGAGAATGTGACGCAGCTCCCTCACTCTCCCTGTCAATATTCCTGTAACATGGACGCTTGGGGAAGGAGATGGTAAGGGAGAAAGGAGGGAGAGGAAGAAGAGGGAAGATGAGGCGAGGGAAGGGGGAGAGAGAGGAAGGAGAGGGAGAAGGCGAAGGAGGGTGAGGCGAGGGAAGAGGGAGAGAGGGAAGGGGGAGAGAGAGGAAGAGGTGACGAGGAGATGGCCTAGCTAACCTAATCCTGGCCACCCAGGGCAATTCTGTTCCAACATCATTGACAACCCTTTCCCTCTGTGTGTGTGTGTGTGTGTGTGTGTGTGTGTGTGTGTGTGTGTGTGTGTGTGTGTGTGTGTGTGTGTGTGTGTGTGTGTGTGTGTGTGTGTGTGTGTGTGGCCATATTTTCATAGTAAAACAAGGTACAGGATCCCGTATATCACAAACTACTTAAGAAAATTGGTTGAACATTATTATATGCGAAGAATGAATAAATATATAAGTAATATTAAAAAAAAATCATCTATTCACGTCGATTAATGAGCTTGGTATGTTGACTGTATCACTTCTCAGAAAACAGGAATCTTGTCGTCTGAGTGAAGATAAAATTTCATTGTCTCATTTTATTACACATTTCTGCTCATTACTCAAGAGGTCACGGAATGTGGTAATTAATTCCTATTGCAAATGACAAAACATCATAAATCGATGTTAATAGACTTTTGGCCATTAATTAGTTATTTCAGACCAGTGTGCCACGGTTTGTTGTGAGTGAAGGCCGCAGGTGTGGAGACAGGGAGGATCTCCGCCCACAGGATATTGACAGATAACAAGTGGACTCGATCCTATATGTTCCTTAAGTGATTTTCTGAGTTTTTCCGTTATCTTTGGTAGGATATAGTGTATCATGTTATAGTGATCTCTCTCTCTCTCTCTCTCTCTCTCTCTCTCTCTCTCTCTCATCTCTCTCTCTCTTTCCTTATCTCTTGTTTACGCTCCCATACATCCTCTCCTCCTTTATCTCTCCTCTTCTCTACATCCCACTTCCCCCCATCTAAATTACTCCCCACCACCATGACGCCCCCGCTGACCACACTGTACCACCCCTACGCACTGAGAGAGAGTGAGAGAGAGTGAGGCAACAGGTGTGGGGTTCTGAGTTATTAA
Source organism: Homarus americanus (assembly GCF_018991925.1). NCBI lineage: Eukaryota > Metazoa > Arthropoda > Malacostraca > Decapoda > Nephropidae > Homarus > Homarus americanus. Next base: position 104,542 of record NW_024749663.1, read on the forward strand.
AAGGTGGTGGGTCGTGGGAGGCGGTGGTCTAGTGAATAGCTCAAGGGAACACGGTGGCGGTGATTGTCCGTCCTCCTGTCAGCCACACTTAAAGGGGCATCTCGCCACCACTCGCCACCACTCCCACGCTTGCCCACCATTATTAAACTTGTGGAGAGGTCAAGAGTTGGTATTTTTATCTCAATGGTCCCAGTGACGACAATTACAGTAACGTAAACTACAACAACAACAACAACAATGATAATAACTCCTGCAAAAATAATATCTGCAACAAGAACTAAAACAAAAAAATAAGAATTGGTAAAACAACGACAATAACCATAACAACAACTATACTACAACAACAATAACCTAACCTAGACTAACCTAACCTAACCTAACCTAACCTAACCCAACCTATTTTAAGTACTGGGTAATGTTGCTCTCTTAAAACAGTAAACGACGCCTGAAGAGAAGTGAATCATTTTTTCCATACACAAATTATTTTCCATTGAGTTATAGCAATAAAAAAAAAAAAAATATCCCTATAACACAAAAACTTCAGTTGCATTTTAAGAAATCATCGGCGATTATCTCTATATCACATGACATAAACACATAACAGTGCAAATACATACTAATATAAACTCGTAGGGAGAAAATAACCACAAGAGTTCATTATACCTTCGACTGTGTATCAAGACAGCTTCACTGATGACTTTTAAATCAGCTTCCATTAACAAACACAACTACAGTACCTTAAAAAAAAAAAAAAAAAAATATCTTTACCTTTTCATTCGGCTTTACGTTTCCCCGTCATCATCATCATAGACCCATTCATTGTTTTTACCTGAAAGAAAGAGAAAACAAAACAATTTAATATAAAACAAAAGCAAAGAGCTATGAGGATTTTGTTTGAGTGATACAGTGAGAAAGGCAGAGGGGAATTAAAAATGGACTCCAGCAGCCGACCCGAGTCCGGCTCTGAGTACATTTTTTACTCCAGAGCCGGATGTGTCTAGTGAGCCTGTGTACAGTAAAGTATTTCCCCGGCAGCAACCATGAACCAAGTAAACTCAACCATTAATGACATCAACCACAAAACAACCACACTTACAAATGACATCAACCACGAAACAACCACACTTACTAATGACATCAACCACAAACCAACCATACTTACGAGAAATACCATTTATCAACCAAACTTCGGCTATCTTAAGTTAGGTTTGTATTCACCATCGTACACAAGGGTTCACTGGACAAGCGGATTAAGACCAACTTAGCCTCGAACGTGTGAATATTATTGACTCTGTACGCAGTTTATGACTACCTTGGCTGGCTCTTTAGTGGCATTCATATGGGTGCTAGACTCAAGTCGGTATAGTCACCTCTGTTATAAATTGATGATAGTGATGGAATCTGGATAAAAAAAAATATTTAATAAAACAAGAATGTATTTTAAGTGAATATTATTATTATCATACTTGCCATTGTCACCACTTCATTACCATCACCATTACCACCACCATTGCTACCCTCCAACACCGCCAAAATCACCACTAACACCACCATCATCGCCAACATCACCAAAAAATTACCATCATCACCACTACCACCACCACCATCACCAACACCACCAAAATCACCATCACTACACCAAACTCACCATTACCAATACCACTACCACCACCAAAATCACCACCACCACCACCACCACAACCACTACCATCTCTTCTAGCTAACTGCCTCTCTTAATTGGTCTTCTACAGGAGACATTCAGGACCAGTTCTTACGCAGAAAAAAAAGGAAAAAAAATACAAGAGAGACGTGAGGAAAATACAGCAAATAGAAAGTATTAACACTAGACGAAAGGAAACGTTAACCCCTTGAGCTAAGTACGACGATTTACCCCTTTGTGTAGGAGGATTTAACCCTTTGTATACGATGATTTAAACCCTTTGACCACGACGATTTACCCCTTTGTGTACGATGATTTAAACCCTTTGACCATGACGATTTAACCCTTTGTGGACGATAGTTTAACCCTTTGATAGAGAATGATGAGTTAACACCTTGATCATGACGATTTAACCCCTTGACCATGACGATTTAACCCTTTATACACGATCATTTAACCCTTTACGTACACTGAGTTAACTTTTTGTATACGATAAATCCGTCGTTAGAAAAGTGTAAACAAACTCTTACTGTATAAAGGATATAAAACATGATTATTCCCGTAACCTAAAAACAAAAGAGTGTAGACTATAGACGCCTGAATCCTTCTACATAACTGAGTTCAGGCTCCTGGATCCCACTGTATAAGGTGTTGGGGCTCTCTTCCGCCACCCGCCTTAAGAAACCTAATCTGAAGGTCCTCGATGTTCACTCATTCGGACGACTGATGAACGCCCAATAAGCTGACCTTTATATATCCTCGTCGTGGGGCCCTTGTCTCACCTCTCCACGCCCTTGAGGTTGTCACTCTCTCTCTCTCTCTCTCTCTCCCTCTCTCTCTCTCTCTCTCTCTCCCTCTCTTTACCTTACCCAACCTAACTTAACCTTAACCTAACCAAACCTAACTTAAACAAACCAAACCAAACCAAACCAAACCAAACCTAACCTAACCTGTCGTGAAATCAGAAGCTCAACATCAAAAACAAACAACAAAAACAAACATTTAGTTATGACAAAAAGTCTTAATGTAATTGTGACGCCATCTTAAGTCTCTGTCTTAAATGAACGCACTTTTACAGGCGTTCTCATGTCTCCAATTAGAGGAAGGATTAAAACTCTTTGAGAACTCGGATGTTGAATTAAGGATTAGAGAAACGGATCTAGTTACGGTAGCGTCGTCTCAGGATAATCCCGACGTCGTCATTTTGTCAATCTCTATATTTGTAACGTAGCTTAATTGAGTCAGTTATATATTTCATAAGTTTACTCTCTCTCTCTCTCTCTCTCTCTCTCTCTCTCTCTCTCTCTCTCTCTCTCTCTCTCTCAATACGTATCTCTGCTTCTCTCTAGCAGCTCCCAATGGTCAGATCTAGCTGGTAAAATCTGATATAATTTAGTACAGGGCAAGGGACGCGGGAAGCCAACCTGTCGACCTTGTAGTACTGGGCTGATCTTCCTATTGGACACAGGGAATGCTTACCTTCCCCCCCTCTCTCTCTCTCTGTCACCCCCCCTCTATTTATCTGTTTATTAAGTCTCTCTCTGTTTCTGTTTTCATTTGTCACACACACACACACACACACACACACACACACACACACACACACACACACACACACACACACACACACACACACACACACACACACACACACACAAAGAATCATTTCGAAAAAACCAGCAAGAATGAAACCGTAAAACAAAGAGTGATAAAGCAACAACAACAACATGTATTGGCAATTTCCTTTTGTTTATTTCAAAAGGTAAAATAACCGAGTGAACAAAAACGAATGTTATGGAAGTTAGAACGACAAGAGACATGAGGTATTTGTTCTTCTTTTTGACGAACAGGGAGGAGGGAACACAGACAAAGAATGAGAAGAAAAGAAACTGGAATAACAGATAATGGATGCGAATTGTGTTTTTTGTCTTACGTACATACACACGTACACATACACACAGTCATACACACATACATACAAACAAACAGTCGTAAACAGAAAAACCCACGCACATACACCTACAGCTACACACACACACACACACACACAGTTGTTCTCATTATACACGAAGTCGGGTTTCAAAAGCTTATCCGAGGAAGGAAATTTTAAGGATCTGCAGTACACAAAGGAATATAAAAAATGCAACTCTAATTAAGAAACAAACATAATAAAAGTAGATATTAATACCAGGAATTAGCTAAAACAAAACAAAAATATTCAGGCACAACAAAAACAGGAATTCGTATGAAAGGAATTAACAAAAACATAAAATTCCAATGAACAAAATCCACTCTCCCTCACCAAAGAAAATTCTCTTCAAGGAACGAGTCAAAACGTTTTATTTTTTATTTTTATTTATTTATTTTTTTGTCGTAGGAAACGTCAAAGAAGTATTCTAAGAAGTGACAAAAGCAAGAAGGACGATAGAGAGGAGGGAGAGTATTCATCAGCGGTGTCGACCTGTACACAAGAGCTCTCCTCCAGGTGCCAAAACTTCTTTCTTGTGCTGGAAGAAACGTCGAGCTGAGGCGTCCTTCAGTATGACCCGGAGTTATCTCTCTATTACAACACCTACAACCAACTCTCCTTTAACCTAACCTAACCAAGTTGTCAAAGTTTTCACCCAGCCGAGTGTTATTATATTGCAGTTCATATATTGCTATTAAATCATACTTGTAAGAGCTTCATATATATTACGTATTTGGAAATATTACACACACTCACCCACACACACCCCACACCCCCTCTCTCACCCACACACCCTCACCCCACCAGCCCTCCCCACCCACACACCCCCACCCCTACCATCCCTCTCACCCACACACTCCCCCACCCCAAGACCCCCCTCTCACCCACACACTCCCTCACCCCACCAGCCCTCCCCACCCACACACTCCCCACCCCACCATCCCTCCCCACCCACACACTCCCCCCATCTCTACCATCCCTCTCACCCACACACCCCCCCACCCTAAGACCCCCCTCTCACCCACACACCCCCCACCCCAACACTCTCACCCACACCCACCCTACCATCCCTCTCACCCACAACCCCACTCTCACACACACTCCCCCACCCCTAACACCCCTCTCTCACCCACACACTCCCCCACCCTAACACACACACTCCCCCACCCCAACACCCCTCTCACCCACACACTCCCCCCACCCCAACACCTCTCTCACCCACACACTTCCCCACCCTACCATCCCTCTCACCCACACACCATCCTCTCAGCCCACTCCTTCACCACCCTAATAGCCTCTCACCCACACACCATCCCTCTCAGCCACACTCCTTCACCCTAATAGCCCTCTCATCCACACCCCATCCCTCTCACCCACACACTGCTTCACTTCCCTGTTATCATGCAAATATTTTTCGAGACCGTGATAGAATGGCGAGATATATCCCGTTACGGCCCATAACCCACGTTGTTAAGGAACACAATATCATGCCCTATATATGTCATGGGTTTAAGGATATTTTCGTCATGGGTTTAAGGATATTTTCGTCATGGGTTTAAGGATATTTTCGTCATGGGTTTAAGGGATATTTTCGTCATGGGTTTAAGGGATATTTTCGTCATGGGTTTACGGAACATTTTCGTCATGGGTTTAACTTGTTTATATTTATGAGTTTGTTTACGATAATTGGATTAGTTGTGTACATAGAATAAACAATTAGGTAAACATTATGCTAATTTTAGGTGAATATCATCAATACGAAACAAAATTAAGCTGAATTAACTTAACCTAACCTAACCTAACCTAACCTAACCTAACCAAACCTAACCTAACATCACTGATCTTCACCCCAGAGTCAAAGTCTTGGGTTAAGAAATACAGGTGGGACAGGTGGGACAGGTTAATGAGAACTCTGGAGGGAAATCAGTGGAGATGGAGCCCAGGTTCTGAAGGTCTTGGTGGGTCCTGCTGATGAAGGCTTCAACCCTATGTGTATAATAGTCTTCCTGACTCTGGTGACTCTAGTGGATATAACTCAGTGTGTGTATGTGGAGGGGGGGGGGTGGAGGGGGGTTATGTGGAACGTACATATACATTTCCCAAAACAACGTACACATACAACACAAAACAGAGAAACGTACACAAACAAGTCCCTCCGCGGAAATAAAAGTACACAAACAAGCCCCTGCACCAAGATAAACGTACACAAACAAGTCCCTGCATCCAAAGAAACGTACACAAACAAGCCCCTGCACCAAGATAAACGTACACAAACAAGCCCCTGCATCCAAAGAAACGTACACAGACAAACTCAACCTCCATGAACATACACAGACAGCTGCAGCCACCACACACACACACACACACACACACACACACACACACACACACACACACACACACACACACACACACACACACACACACACACACACACACACACACCTCCACCCCCTCCAAGCAAAGCGATGGCCTAAATTACTCCCACTTATCTAACCCAGGTGATACAGAGATGACCTAACCTAACCTAAACTACCCTAACGTAACTTAACCTAACCTGCCTTATCCTAACCTAACGTAACTTAACCTAACCTAACCTAATCTGACATGTAGGTGATATAATCTAATGAAGTAAGTTGATAAGAGTTGGGCTTCCTGTCATTTGAGGTGAAACTATATGATTTAGCCTCCATCTCGAGTGCTTCAAAACCATCAAAAATTAAACCCGATAATTAATCCCTTAAAACCACGAAAAGAACCACAATAAACCCACACAAATTAGCCTCTCAAACATAGCCTCCATACCACAAGAACTAACCCCTCAGATGTAACCAAAAGACCACACGAATTAATCTCTCAAAACCACAAAAAAAACCAAGAAATAAAACCCTTAAAACCAGCCCCCCCCAAAAAAAAACAAGTAAACCCCCCCAAGAGTATTTTCAAATCCACCCAAACGTATTTTTTTTATTCCGTACAAATTTCACACACAATGTTTTCTAGATTGGGTGACGGGAGAAAAAAAAACTTGCATCTGTACCTCAGCAACTCGGCCATATCTGGGGGGGCACCTTTGGCAGCCAGCTCACAGTGTCATATGAATATTTCATTGCCACATATCACTGTCGGACGTAACGTTCTATCCCCCGGCGGAAACCTTCGCCAGAGCGGGCATTTCCCATTCCTTTTTCCTCTCCGACACATTTTTCACAACATTTCCCCCACCACCACGTTTATTTTTTCCCCCCTCTCCTCTCCCTCTTCACCCTCCCGTTTCTATAACATAAACCCTGTGATTGGCGGAGGAGGAATAGACAACAACCAATCATATATTTCATGCTGTATATATTAGCCAATTAGATCATAAGTTACGAACATTAGCCAATAGGAGTACAGTTATCCTCAGCCGTCTACCAACTCTCCTTACCTTCATAAACCTCAGCCAGTGTTTCCTCAGAGGTACAGGTGGAGGGGGAGAGAGGGAGGGGAGGGTGGGGAGAGGGGAGGGGGAGGAGGGGAGGGGGAGAGGGGAGGGGAGGAGGTGTCTTATTGTTTACCGAGTTTATAATTCTAGGTCAACGACTCACACTCCACCTGAGGCGCCTCTCCCTCCCACTACAACCACCACCACTACAACCACTACAACCACTACCACCACCACCACCACCACAGCCACTACCACCACCACCACAACCACTACAACCACTACCACCACCACCACCACAACCACTACCACCACCACCACTACCACCTGTGAGGGATGATTATGACATCTCCGGATAAGAGAGGTTGGCCATTACGATGTCTTATGTAGGCGCTCATCATCCGGTTACAGTGATCATTATACTAGTGAGTGAATACAGTGAGTGGATACAGTAAAGGGAAACAATGATCATTATAATACATTTAGTGGATACAGTGAGGAGATACAGTGATCATTATAATACAGTGAATAAACACAGTAATAACAGGTCACTCATCTCGTATCTTGAGGTTAGCGAGTGACTGGTTCAATAAGCAGTATAGCCAAAGTGTTAATTAAGGCTCCAGGGTGTGTATTGGGCTATTGGCGACCCTGTAATTCAATGTTGTCGATTCAATGAGTTTCGGAAATGTCTATTTTTGCCTCTGTGTCTGTCTGTTGGTCTGTCTATAAAAAGCACTACGCAAGCAAACTCTCCCCAATTGGCACTATACAAGCAAACTCTCCCTTGTGGCACCATAGTTAAACCCTTTATTGGCACTATGCAAACACACTCTACTTACTGGCACTATACAGGCTAACTCTCCACCCTTCCCCAAACCCCCCACATCACCCCTCACACTGGCACTGGCACTATACAAACTAACTCTCCACCCCCCCATCACCCCCCACATCACCCCTCACACTGGCACTGGCACTATACAAACTAACTCTCCACCTCTATCACCCCCACATCACCCCTCACACTGGCACTGGCACTATACAAACTAACTCACCCCATCCCCCCCCCCAACAATGGCACTACGAGGTGAGAAGAGCACAAGCAGATCAGGTACCAACGACCCAACAGGACAGGTGATGACACGGTCTCCACTGAGTATTGGTAACTGTCGACGTGTACCTTGCACTAATGTCCCCATTCACACGGACGGGAATTCGCCTATCACAATGAGATGGCGGCAATTAACGCTGCCATTCTTTCGCTCTACCGGGCTATAATAGGGGGGTTATATTGGGGGGTTATATTGGGGATATATTGGGGGTTATATTGGGGGTTATATTGGGGGTTATACTAGAAGATATACTGGGAATTATACTAGAGGTTATGATAGTATTCCGAAGTTTGATCGTAGTGCCAATGGCTGCAAATGACCTTAGTTCGATGTTTATGTGTGTGTGTGTGTGTGTGTGTGTGTGTGTGTGTGTGAACTCTGAATGGATTTCTAAGTTTATAAACCAAGTAAATTCAGATATTCCAATGAAATTCAGTGACATATTGTGCATATCAGGTGCAAATGGCTGAATCGAATATACCTGTGTGTCTTTATGTCTCTGTCTTTCTGTCTATGTCTGTCTGTCTGTCTGTCTGTCTATCTGTCTGTCTGTAACATAGCCCCAAAAAAACTTCAGAGATTTAATTAGAGTTTCAGGTGAATTGCTTTAATTTTCAGCACGGATGATTCACCTGCTTCCATCATCTCTACCTGTAATTAAGGAAGGGGGATTATTTGGGGAAAAAAAAATCTAAGGTCAATTTCCCAAACTCCTGATCCCAAATTTCCCCAAAACTTTTTAACCACACAATTTCTTTTAAATTTTTTCATCTTAAATTTCCGCCATTTTTTTTATTTTTTTATTTATCGTTTCCCTAATTCATGACCCATTGCTGCATTAATCTCGATCTCATAATTCCCAATCCCTAATTCCCACACTCCCCAATCGTTGACCCCACACTCCCCAATCCTTGACCCCACACTCTCCAATCGTTGACCCCACACTCCCCAATCCTTGACCCCACACTCCCCAATCGTTGACCCCACACTCCCCAATCCTTGACCCCATAATCCCCAATCCCTGAATTTACAATCCCTAATCCCTAATCCCTAATCCCAATCCCTGCTCCTCGCCTTCCAATCGCGGGACCTAAACCAATAGTCTCCTCAACAATGCGGGACCTAAACCAATAGTCTCCTCAACAATTCGATTCCTAATCCATTTCTCACAGAGTCATATCACCCCCCCCGCTGACTCCAGGTCCTGTCTAAGTCTGTCTGTCTGGCATCTGTGTTTGTCCGTCTCTCTGCCTATGTCTGTTTGTCTGTCTGTCTGCTTGTGCTTGTTTGCCTGTCTTTCTGTGTCTGCATTTATGTCTGTCTGTCTGTCTGTCTGTCTGTCTGTCTGTCTGTCTGCGCTGCGTTAGGCCCAGCTTCAGATCTGCGTCTGTTTGTCTCTGTTTTATCATCTGCCCTGTCTCTCCTATGTCTGTTTGTGTGTGTGTGTGTGTGTGTGTGTGTGACCTGTTTCTGTCTGCTTCTCTGTCTGTCTGCCTGTCTATATGTGTTTGTTTTGGTTTCTATCTGTGTTAGTCTTTGTCTCTGATTTTATCCAGTATGTCTGTTTATATCTCTCCCACACACACACACACACACACACACACACACACACACCACCTCCCCACACACACACACACCTCCCCACACACACACACACACATATCAGTTTGTGCTGGGGATCAAGACATAAATCTTCTGAGCTTATCAACTATTAAACTGATTTTTCTTTTTTTACTTTTGTGACTTTGTTTTTCCTGTCCAATGAACTGCTGGAGTTAATGTCGTAAGATAGTTTGTTTTTGTTTTGTAAGATTTTTTTGGGGGGGTTGAGACAGATAGACAGACAGACAGACAGACAGACAGACAGACAGACAGACAGACAGATAGATAGATAGATAGATAGATACAACTACACCTGTACAACGAAACACATCTGTACAACTAAACATCTGTATGCCCACACACTTGGTACAACCAAACACACACCTGCACGAATACACATCTGTACAACTGAACACACCAGCACAACCAAGAACAAACCTGTACAACCAATTCACACCTATACACCCACACCTGTAGACGACACACACCTGTACACCCAAACACCAGTACAAACAAAAATCACCCATACGGCCACACACCTGTACAACACTCACACCTGTAGACTCGCACACCTGTAGACCCAAACACCTGTACAACCAAACACACATCTGTACAACCACACACACCTGTACAACCACCCACACCTGTTCATCCACACACCTGTACATCTCAATTACGTGAAAAGTAAAAGGCAGATCAAACAGAGAGAGAGAGAGAGAGAGAGAGGCCACAACACTGTACCAAATCCCCGCGGCTGAAATCATTTGACTCCAATACCTACCATGGTTAAAACATTGGTCAATATTTCTTTATTCTGACCCGGAATTAGTGTCGGAGGCTCAGGGGAAGGATTATAAAGTCGAGATCGTGAATATATATATTGTTTTACGTTTTCTTTCTTTTTTCTTTCCTTCTTTCTTTCTTTTTATTGTTTTTTTTTATTCCATTTAGTTAAGCTTGAGAAGTCTGCCAAGTTGTGTTCTGTGTGAGCTATATCTGCTTCAGGTGTGTGTGTGTGTGTGTGTGTGTGTGTGTGTGTGTGTGTGTGTGTGTGTGTGTGTGTGTGTGTGTGTGTGTGGGAAATCAAAGGCAAGGCCAGAGGACGAAGACGCTAGACATAACAAGACAACTATCAACAATGACTTTGGACTCGTCAACATAGAGCTGATATCTCATCAGGGGGGGAGGAAAGGGGGAAAGAAAGGGATAAGGGGAAGGGGACAGGAGGGTAAAATGGGAGGGAATGGGAAGAGAGGAGTAAGGGAGGGAGGGAGAATGGGAGAGGGAGAGGGGGAGGGGGAAGGGGGAGTAAGGGAGGAACAGGAGAGGAAAGGGGGAGGGAAGGGGGTAAGGGGAGGAGCCAGGAGGGGAAAAGGAAGGGGGAGGGAAGGGGGTAAGGGAGGAGGGAGAGGAAGAATGAGGGGGCGGGGAGGGAGTAGGAAGAGGAGGAGGACGAGAAATAGTAAAGGGAGTAGGGAAGGGGGCCTGAGGGGGGTAAGACCGGACGGAGGTAGTAAAGGGAGGGAGGAAGGGAGAGGGGGGGGGGGTTACTCCTGGCACACACAAACAAAAACACTGGCTTAATTAGTTATGACTCCAACCTTTAGGCGAGGTTTTCTGTGAAGCCCCGAGCTAAGTAAACCCCGTTACTCTTCTGACGGTAAAAAATAAATAAAAAGTTGACCTTTGACCCTTATATATATAGAATAGTAATTAGGACATAAGTGCGCGAGTGTGTGAAGTTCAATCTCTCTCTCTCTCTCTCTCTCTCTCTCTCTCTTCCTGTGACCTTACTCCCTGATCTTACAAAAACAGGAAGGCTACAAGTAAGTTGCTTCATCTGGGGTCATTCTCTCCCTCTGACCTAGATCCTATTGCCCTTAAAAACCTGGCCAAGGAAATAATGAGAGGGTATCACTGTCACCTCTCTGAGCCTTGACCTCTGACCTCTAGCCACAGCGAGGATTCCAGTGGGCAGTAAAGTCCGCGAGTGCACCAGGGATCAACTTGTTGGCTCCATCCTACCTGAGTTACTGAGAGAGAGAGAGGACGGCGAAGACGGACGGAGGAAGGGAGACGGAGCGGACAAGACGAATGAAGACGGACCGAATGAAGACGGACCAGACAGACGGACGCTAAAGATGACGCAGACGGACGGAAAGTTGGACTTAGATCATGATCGTGGCGACGAAGATGATCTGTAATGAAGTGCGGATCTGGACGTGGACACCGTCAGCACAGCACTTGACCGATAGCAAGATACCGTCATAACATCACTTGCAAAACACGTCATACTTCGATAGCATCATATACTTCCGTCATATGATAGCATCACTGACATACTTACCGTCACTTGCGACCATTAGCATCACTTGCATATTTTAATCCTTACTGACCGGCCATCATATACTTACCGTCTTACTTGACCATATCCACCACTACGTAATCTTACTTTCTCCAATAACCACACCACCACCCCCATCACCACTACCAACCACCTCCACACTAAACCACCACCCACACCAACCACCACTACGTCCTACCCCTTCAACTGGCCACTTGCGGGTGATTAGATTGAAGTGGAGAGACCAGGGAGGGCCAGGTATGTCCCTCCCCAGGTGTCAGGTCGTCACAGAAAAAAAAATATAGAGAAATAAACGAGTATGGATCCTGTTGTGACGCTCTCTACGGCTCTGTGTCATTTAGTGTGGTGTCACCCCGTTACCTGGCACACTTCCGGGGGCTTAACAGTACAGGTGTAATAAAGGTGTTAGTAACTTGTGGTATGGGTGGTAGCCGTGGTAGGGTAATTAAAGTGCTGTTTTTGATGATGATGATGATGTGTAATAATAATAATAATAATAATAATAATAATAATAATAATAATAATAACAAAAACAACAATAACAACAATAATAACAACAACAATAACCACAACAACAACAATAACAACAACAATAACCACAACAACAAACAATAACAGCAACAACAATAACAAAGACAATAACATCACTAACCACAACAACAACAATAACAGCAACAACAATAACCACAACAACAATAACAGCAATAACAATAACAACAATAACCACAACAACAACAACAATAACAACAACAACACGCCCCTAACACCCCTGCACGACACCTTGGCTAAAACTTTACTCTTCCGCAGGTAAGATTTCCACGTAAAGTCTTCCTCTCCCCACCACCTTTTTCCCTCCTGTCGGGGCCACGGGGTAAAGACTTTGCCGTGCCCTGCCGGTGGAGATAACACGGAGGGGCGTCGTCGTGTGTGTGTGTGTGTGTGTGTGTGTGTGTGTGTGTGTGTGTGTGTGTGTGTGTGTGTGTGTGTAGTTGTCTTTAAATTTGAGAAACTTATTACACAAACTCGAAAAATCACAACACAACTCTACTACAACACTACACAACACAACTTTTCTAACAACACTTCACGAACACAACTTTTACACTTAATGATAACAAACGCCCTTACAACTTCATTTAACTATCGACCTACGGGATAATGAAATCATCCTAAACACGCGAGTTTCCACGATGCGAACAGTACTAGAAATAAAGTAAAGATAAAGTATACAAAACTAAAGAGTAATAAAGTCAATAAATAGAAAGAAATAAACGTAGACAGAAAAAAAGAAATATTGAGTACTAAAAATAAAATAAATATAATTAAAACAAGAAAATAATTGAGTGCTACAAATCTAAATAAATAAAAGTAAAAAAAAAGAAAGAAAAAATGAGTAATAATAAAAAAAATGAAATAACGGCAAAAAAAGTAATAAAAAATAAAGTTAATTAAAGTCAGAAAAAGTCAGACCATTTTCCTTGAGTCCCAAAAACAGTAGTAGAAAATAGATAACAAAATTCTTGAGTACTAAGAACAGAAACACAATAAAAATAACATAATCAATGAGTACTAAAAACAGAGGCCCAAAACAAAACAAAACCGAGTACAACGAAAATTGCATTAATTAAACACGAGAACAATTCTAAATATCAAAATTTTAAAAATTAAATTAAATAAATAAATAAAAATAAATGAATACAACAAAACAACCTGGTAATTAAAGACAGAACAGGTAAGAAAAAATAATTAACTATTGCCTCAGGTAGAACAGGTAGAAAAGAGAATAAGTGTAGCAGCAACACGCACGCACGCACTCACGCCACGCACGCACACGCACGCACGTCCAGGTACTCATCACTATGCATGGCCGGCCACACCAACATAACTGCATTACTTGCCTCAATTTTTACCCCGGCTGAGACACGCGCCGCCTTGCTTAACATAATAAGAGAGCCAACGCACCAAATCTGCTGAGAATTATGCACTCCTGAGAAATGCTTTTAGGAGGACTGTTAAGGTGTGTGAGAGAGAGAGAGAGAGAGAGAGAGAGAGAGGGAGTGAGAGAGAGAGAGATGGAGTTGTAAACACATTATATGTGCTCTCTCTAATATTTATAATGAGATATTTTGTACAGCAATACTTTATATATGTATATATATATATATATATATATATATATATATATATATATATATATATATATATATATATATATATATATATATATATATATTTTTTTTTTACGTAACTGAGTGATTATAGCACTCGTTTGTGACCCAACGATCACTGGTTCGAGTTTTCTGCAATTACAAATGATGCACAGTGTCGTACAGTGTCTCTTTGTGTAATGAAAAGTTTATATACGTCACACACACACGAGAACATACACACACACACCAGAACACACACACACACACACACACACACACACACATGAGAACATACACACACACACAGAACACACACACACACACACACACACACACATGAACATGCACACACACACACACCCAGAACACACACACATGAGAACATACACACACACACCCGAGCACACACACACACACACACACACACACACACATGAAACATACACACACACACAGAACACACACACACACACACACACACACACACACACACATGAGAACATACACACACACACAGAACACACACACACACACACACACACACACGAGAACATGCATACACACACCAGAACACAACAACGGTACGAGTAAACACAAACACACCAAAACATACAAACACTCACAACCTAACGGTAAAACACGACCTTTTCCTAGTTGAAGTGAAACGAGGGAGAGAGAGAAAGAGAAAAAGAAATACACGCTAAACAGAGAGAGAGAGAAAAACAAAGGAAGGAGGAAATAGTGAGAAAAATGTACTAAAACAACAAGAGTGAAAAACGTGGAGCTGAGAAAGAAAAAATAATTGTAGAAGAATATGAGGAATTAAGAAAGGTAATAATATACGAAGAAGAAGAAGGAGAAGAAGAAGAAGAAAGATAAGAAGTTGATCAGAACACAGAAGAAAAAAAA
The DNA here is from genome assembly GCF_018991925.1 of Homarus americanus. NCBI lineage: Eukaryota > Metazoa > Arthropoda > Malacostraca > Decapoda > Nephropidae > Homarus > Homarus americanus. The sequence continues at coordinate 119,733 of NW_024749663.1, forward strand.
ATACAAAAAAGAAGACTTACCAAAATATGAAGAGAATTAGACGACCAAAAAAGCGAACGAAGAAGAATCAAAACAAAGAGACAAAAACACCGAGAAAAAATATCCATGAAGGCAGCGAAGATGGAAATAGGAAATAAAGTATGAGAAGAAGAAGAGTAAGGCCGAAAGAGGAATTACCATAAAGAGAATATAAAGATTAGGAGACAAGTGGATAATAAAGTAAGGAGTTAGGAGACAGCGAAAAGAGAATCAACATAAACTGAAGATAAAGAGAAGGAATGAAAGAAGACAAATAGGTAATAAGGATGAAAGAGAAGATAAAGAATAAAAAGGAAGACAAAAGAGAATTAGCATAAGAATGAGTAAAGACCTGACATAAAAGTGGAAAAACGGACAGGAGAATAAACGAGGAATAAGAATAAAGATAGAACAAAAGAGAATGATGGATAAAGAATGTGGATAAGGGAGGAATAAGGAAAGAGGAGATACGAAGGAAGAAAGAAAAGAGAGAATGGGGGAATAAGGGGATGGGGGAGGTAGGGAGAGATAGCAAGAGGTGATGAAAGAAAGAAAGAGAGAGAGAGAGAGATACGAGTGAGAGTGGGAGGGGAGAGGGTAAAGGAGTAAGGGAGAAAGGGTGAGAGGGAAGGGTGAGTGGAGGACTAAAGTTAACCAGAGGGAGGGGGAAGGTGAGAGGGAGGGGGAAGGAGGTGAGAGGGGGAGGGGGGGAGTGAGAGGGAGGGGGAGGTGAGGGAGACTGACCCAGCCGACCAGTGCCTTGGCCAAGCTCAGTGATGTGGACGAACTGAGGTGGATATTTAGAGGGGGGAGAAAGGAAGAGGGGGGACAACAGAAGGAAGGAAGGGAGAAAGGGGAGGGAAGGGGAGAGGGGGAAGGGAGAAGAGGAGGACAAAATGAAGGGAGGAAAGGAAGAAGGAAGAAAGGAAGGAAGGAAGGGGAGAGGGGGGGAGAAGGAAGGGAGGGAGGGAAAAGGGGAAGGGAGAAGAAGGGAGGAAATGGAGTATGAGGAGAGGAGAAGGAAAGAGAAAAGGAGAGGGAGAGAGAGAGAGATAAATGAGAGAAAGGAGAAACAGAAGATGAGAAGGAAGAGAGAAGAGTCAATAATAAGGAAAGAAGAACGAAGAAAAGGAGGAACAGGGAGAAATAATGAAGTAGGAAGGACAGAAACAAGCATAAGAATAAATGAATAACTTATAAATAGTAGAATAAAAGAATGTAGAGAATACAAAGACACAACTAACAATGATTATGGAGAGCTGGGGACGACTGAATAAAAGAGAGAGAGTGAAACAAAGGGGACAAAGAAAGGTAGATGATTAAGTATCAAGGGAAGGGTAAATAAGAGAGAGAGAGAGAGAGAGAGAGAGAGAGAGAGAGAGAGAGTGTGTGATGATTGCGTTAAAAAGCCACACTCAGCATAATCTTATTCCTGTGGGACTGAGGGAAGTTTCTTGTGGGTGAGGGAAGGAGGGAAGGTAACGACAAGGATGGAAAGAAAGAAGGAAGGAAGGAAGGAAGGAAGGAAGAAAGGAAGGAAGGAAGGAAGGAAGGAAGGAAGGAAGGAAGGAAGGAAGGAAGGGTAATAAACAAAGATAATAATGAACAGTACACATAAATCCCATCCCTGTATATAATTTAGGAAAATATAATTAACTCTTGACATAATATAATAAAGCAAACTCTTTTTTTCACCTTTTAATGTAACGTGTTGGCCGAGTATCGTATTGCAGGTAAGTTGAAGCGAAAACCATATCTGTTCACCTCACATTAAAACATATTTCGCAAGGATGTTTAAATGTTGACGATTACACTAGTTTAAATGTTGACGATTACACTAGTTTAAATGTTGACGATTACACTAGTTTAAATGTTGACGATTACACTAGTTTAAATGTTGACGATTACACTAGTTTAAATGTTGACGATTACACTAGTTTAAATGTTGACGATTACACTAGCTTAAATGTTGACGATTACACTAGTTTAAATGTTGACGATTACACTAGTTTAAATGTTGACGATTACGATAGTTTAAATGTTGACGATTACACTAGTTTAAATGTTGACGATTACACTAGCTTAAATGTTGACGATTACACTAGTTTAAATATTTGACGATTACGATAGTTGGACGCGGAATGTTATATAGTGTATTTTTCACAGTGTAAGAATATTAAGACCGCATGATTTAAAATATATGAATGTTGAAGACCACGCATGTTAAAATGTTTGAATGTTGAAGAGAATTTATGTTAATTTTTATGAATGTTAGACGCCACAGGTGTTAAAATGTGTGAATGTTAAAACTGCACGCGTTAAAAAAAAATATTCAGTGATTTGGACTGCATGTATCAGAATATATGAATAACGAAACCATATGTATGAATGAATGTCGAAAATAATGTACACCAATTAAAGGTTCTTATACACTGAAAAATATACACGGTTAGAATGTTTCGGTGATTAAACTTCATATATTAGAATGTATGAATGACAAGGATCGTATGTATTAGAATGTATGAAGGATAAAGAGCCTATGTATCAATGTATGAATGATAAAGAAGGTATGTATTAGAATGCATTACGGATAAAGAAGGTATGTATCAAATGTATCAATGATAAAGAAAGAATGTATCAGAATGAATGAATGACGAAAACTCTACGTCACAAAGTATATGAACACCGAAAACAACCATACACGCATTAAATAATTATCGTAATAAGACACCATGTAATAGAATGTATGAATGACGAAAACCACGTCACAAAATATTTTCTAAACGTCGAAAATCACATAAAATATAGTGAAGGTTTTATCTATCACAGTGTTGTTGTTTTTGTAAATAGTGGAGGAGTGTTGGAGGGTGTAGGACGGACAGCCGTGTACTGGAGGAGTGTTGGAGGAGTGTAGGAGGGACAGCCGTGTACTGGAGAAGTGTTGGAGGAGTGTTGGAGGGACAGCCGTGTACTGGAGGAGTGTTGGAGGTGTGGGAGACAGCCGCCGTGTACTGGAGGAGTGTCAGAGGGGGTGTAGGAGGACAACCACCGTGTGTACTGGAGGAGTGTCAGAGGGGTGTGGGAGGGACAACCGTGTGTACTGGAGGAGTGTCAGAGGGTGTAGGAGGGACAACCGTGTACTGGAGGAGTGTCAGAGGGTGTAGGAGGGACAGCCGTGTACTGGAGGAGTGTCAGAGGGTGTAGGAGGGACAACCGTGTACAAACTGAGGGTCCAGCACCGCCAAACAAAGCCTCGCCTTAATGGTCTCATATATTTTTGAAACTTTTCCCCTTTGTTTGAGCAGACGACACCCTGGTCCTGCTGGGGCACGTCCCTCCTTCCTTCTCTCCCTTCCTCCCTCTCTCCCTCTCTCCCTCTCCCTCCCTACCCCTCTCTCTCCCTCCCTCTCCCGCTGCAGTGATGACCAATGGGGTAATATAAAATGTTGGTCGTCCATAACATCTCTTCCTCTCCCTTCCTCCCTCTCTCCCTCTCTCCCTCTCCCTCCCTACCCCTCTCTCTCCCTCCCTCTCCCGCTGCAGTGTTGACCAATGGGGAGATGTAAAATGTTGCTCCTCTATATGTTCCCTCCCTCTCTCCTTCCCTTCCTCCATTCCATAACAAACTCATATATATTCATTAATTATTTCTATATCATAATAACTTTAGGAAATACCTCTTAATATCTTTAGCCTTTAGGTCATGTACAAAACACCCCTAAGAGCTCTCCCAGACGCAGAGAGAGAGAGAGAGAGAGAGAGAGAGGTCTAATTATCCATCAACTTATTAATAACACACACACACACACACACACACACACACACACACACACACACACACACACACACACACACCTGCTCCTGACAGTCACAAATATTTTTTTCCCACTAATTTCTCTGAAGGTCTGGTTGAAAAATGTTTTGCCTTCGGTTTAATATTACTGGCAGAGTCATGACATGTAAATTCGTGTTTTAATATCGTGGTCACGCGGCGGATTTGTCAGCTGTCATTCTTGTGTTCCAATGATGAGGTAAAAATATTTGGGGAATTTGGTTTGATTGGGGGAAAGTAGTTATTATTATGAATGTTGGTGTTTATTATTATTGTTATTGTTAGTAGTAGTAGTAGTAGTAGTAGTAGTAGTAGTAGTAGACCCTCAGCTCTCTCTAGTCCTTTACCTCCTTCAGTCCCCTCACTTACTAATACAGTGCTGTACCTCCTATTCACTCAGTCCCTCACCCCCCCTCAGTCCCTCACCACCCTTCAGCCCCTCACCACCCCTCAGCCCCTCACCTGCCCTTCAGCCCCTCACCTCCCTCAGCTCCTCCACCACCCCTCAGCCCCTCTTACCACCCCTCAGCCCCTCACCACCCCTCAGCCCCCACCTCCCCTCAGCCCCTCACCCACCCCTCAGCTCCTCACCACCCCTCAGCCCCTCACCCCCTCAGCCCCTCACCCCCCTCAGCCTCACCACCCCTCAGCCCTCTACACCCCTCAGCTCCATCATCACCCTTCAGCCCCTCACCACCATTCAACCCCCTCACCCACCCTTCAGCTCCTCACCTCCCCTCAGCCCCCCCACCTCCCTCAGCCCCACCTCCCCTCAGCCCCTACCCCTCATCTCTCCACCCACCCCTCAGCCCCTCACCACCCTGGCCCCTCCACCACCCCTCAGCCCCCACCTCCCCTCAGCCCCCTCCCTAATACAATACTGCACCTACCCACCAAGTCAGACTAGCCACCCACCTCTACACTTACACACTACAGTACCATTATATCATTGTTTTTAATATAACATAACACACATCATTTTTTTATATAATATAGTCCCTCCTATATTGTTCTCGTCCTAATATAATGTAAACTACAGTATAGAATTTTTTTTAATATATTATACACGTCCCAATTTTTACTCCTCCCTGGCGGCTCCCTTACCCTTTAAATTAACCCATTAATATATCTTACTGTTATCCTCCTTACTCCACACACACACACACTCACACAAATTCAAGTAGTAAAACATACACATATATACACAAGCACAAACACACACACACACAGTCATGTATGTATTCTCGCACACATACGTTCACATAAAAATATATAGTTATACCTTTATTTCCTTTCATTTGTCTGTCTGTCTTGTCTGTCTGTCTGTCTGTTTGTCTGTCTGTCTCTCTCTCAGAAGACAGTGGAGGTTCGTCCCAGTCCAATATAGAGAGAGTAACGCTCATCCTCCCCGTCTGAATGTTGAATCTGATCCTGTTACGAGGCCTGAGCTCCTGTACCTGGCCTGATCCCTTCTACATCCCTCCCTCCCTCCCTCCCTCCCTTCCTTCTCGTCTCCCTCTTCCTCCTCGTCGACCTTTTCTTCCCTACCTTCTTCCTCGTCCTTCCCTTCATTCTCGCCTCTCCCTTCTTCCTAGTCCTTCCCTTTCCCCTAGTCCTTCCCTTTCTCCTCGTCCTTCCCTTCCTTCTCGTCCTTCCCTTCCTCCTCGTCTCTTCCTCCCTTCCTTCCTCATCCCCCCCACCCTCCACCACACCTCTCCTCCCTCACCACCCCCCCCTCCCCTACCGTTGATCATGTCTCCTCTTGGGATATTGGTGTCATCATCTCGAAAATCCTCTCCAGAGCGATAAATCCTCTCTTCCTTTCTTTGTATATACTGTTTTATATATACGAGTATATACCGGTGTGTGTGTGTGTGTGTGTGTGTGTCTTAATTCACATAAATCCCATCCTCTCTCTCTCTCTCTCTCTCTCTCTCTCTCTCTCTCTCTCTCTCTCTCAGGTTTATGGGGTTCGTATAAAAGAGTTTGGTTCACTGACGCTCTGGGATGGTTCATCGGCGTGTATAGTTCACTGACGCTCTGGGATGGTTCACTGACGCGTGTATAGTTCACCTGACGCTCTGGGATGGTTCACTGACGCTTGTATGGTTCACTGACGCTCTGGGATGGTTCACTGACACGTGTATCGTTCACTGACGCTCTGGGATGGTTCACTGACGCGTATAGTTCACTGACGCTCTGGGATGGTTCACTGGCACTCTGGGATAGTTCACTGACGCTCTGGGATGGTTCACTGACGCTCTGGGATGGTTCACTGACGCTTGTATGGTTCACTGACGCTTGTATGGTTCACTGACGCTTGTATGGTTCACTGGCGCTCTGGGATGATTCACTGACGTTTGTATGATTCACTGACGCTTGTATGGTTCACTGACGCTTGTATGGTTCACTGACGATCTGAGATGGTTCAGGATTTTTTAGTTAAGCAAGTGATGAATGAGGTGACCTTCTTGTTCGGAGGTTCCCCAGTGCCAACACAAACTGGACGACGCCCATACTGGTAGACGACCACACCTTGAGCACGACCACTGTTGGGCACGACCACACCTGGGCACGACTACACCCGGATATGGCCACACCTGGGCACGACCACACCTGGACATGGCCAAACCTGGGTACAGCCACACCTGGACATGGCCACACCTGGGCACGACCATACTTGGACACTACCTCGACTTATTCTTGATATCGTACTCAGGGAACAAAGTCATCGTACTCAAGACATTAAATCATTTTACTCAAGGGAGTTATGAGTTATGAGTCGTTAAGTTATGAGTCGTTAAGTTATGAGTCGTTAAGTTATGAGTCGTTAAGTTGAGTCGTTAAGTTATGAGTCGTTAAGTTGAGTCGTTAAGTTATGAGTCGTTGAGTTATGAGTCGATAAGTTATGAGTCGTTAAGTTATGAGTCGTTAAGTTATGAGTCGTTGAGTTATGAGTCGTTGAGTTATGAGTCGTTGAGTTGTGAGTCGTTAAGAGTCGTAGAGTATTCAGTCGTTAAGTTATGAGTCGTTAAGTTATGAGTCGTTAAGTTATGAGTCGTTAAGTTATGAGTCGTTGAGTTATGAGTCGGATTCTTAAACAACCTCTCCGGTTTATTTGTGTGTGTGTGTGAGAGTGTGTGTTAGTCCGTGTTTGTTTTTATTTAAGCGTGTTTGAATGCCATTGTGTGTTTGTTTGGTTTATTTCTGCGCGTGTGTTTGTTTATGTATGCATGTATGTATGTACTGTATGTATGTATGTATGTAGTTATAAAATGAATAAGTAATAATATATTCAACGTCTTAACTTCCTCCTTAATTAGTGGTTACGTAAATTAGAATGAAACACTTTTGTCATTGGTGGAAAACTTAAGGTCAGCTTCTTCCTGATTGGTGGAAAACTTGGGGATCAGCTTCTTCCTGATTGGTGGAAAACTTAGGCTCAGCATCTTCCTGATTGGTGGAAAACTTGGGGTCAGTCGCGATAATTAACGGATCACTGAAGACAACCTCCTCCTAATTCCTCATTGGTGGAGATAGAAGCAAGTGGGCGGGGCCAAGTGTCGTGCGTAAACAACAACAAAGGCAGCACAGTACTCACCTGGATAAACAACACAAACGCATACTCTTGAGGTCTCGGATTCTTTAAGAGTCATAAGGCATATTTTACCTCCTAATTAAAAGACCTGAGAACTCATTTAGGATCCAGGTGTGTAATCGAGAACAGTACCGGGCTTCAAAACAACCCCCCCCCGAGACAACATTATCAAGAGCACTGGGGGTGATGCTACTCCGGTCACTGGCCTTCTCTCGCCTTGAAAACCTCTAGTTAATTCGCCATAAGGTATTGTATCACGACTCTTTCAAAAATCCGGGCCAACACAATGACACCCCAAGACACAACCATAGACATACCTGTGTTCTCTCTCATTAAAGGTGTCTCATATCAGGGGGTTCAAAGATAACAGGATACTCCTTTTGGGAACCCCTTAATGTGGGGAATCTCTGGAGGAGGTTCTAAGCTTAATCATAATAATATGACTGTGTTAGAAGTTTACCCCGGACACTCGAAGTTCTTAAACAGCCGCCGCCATGAGAGAGGCCACCCACCACTTATACACTTACTTGCCACCCAACACTTATACACTTACTTATAAAGATCAACTTATAATTACCCGGCAGAGTCTCCGCCCCTCTGATGAATACTGCGTGTTTGTGTAACTGAGGCGAAGGAGGAGAGAGTGTGTTGGTGAAGAGTGTGTAGGTATGTTGGAGTGTGTTGGTGTAATGGAGTGTGTTGGAGTCGAGTGTGTCGGTGTGTTGGTGTAGGGTGTGTTGGAGTGTGTTGGTGTAGTGTGTTGGTATAATGGAGTGTGTTGGTGTAGAGTGTGTTGACATGTTGGAGTGTGTTGGTATATTGGAGTGTGTTGTGTTGGCGTAGAGTGTATTGGTATGGGTGTGTTGGAGTGTGTTGGTGTATAGAAGTATATTGGTGAGCTGGAGTGTGTGTGTGTGTGTGTGTGTTAGTGTGGGCGTCCCAGGCGTGTGGGCTGGCGTACGAAGCGTGTGGGAGGGCGCGTACGACAAGGCGTGTAGGCGTGTGCGTGGGTCTCGAAGCCAGCCCAGGACACACACACACACACACACATTCCTACTGGGTGCACATGCCAGGGGTCGCAGGCGGCTCTCTCGCTCCCACACGGAAATTATCACCTGCTAATGTAGACAAATAGGTGAACTGAACACTCGGTTCTGCCTGTCTCCGTGGTGGCTGTCTACGGGTGCTGCGTCGTCTACTTCTGCTGCGTCTTAATCTACTTATCTACTTGTTGCGTCTTAATCTACTTGTCTACTTCTGCTGCGTCTTAATCTACTTATCTGCTTGTTGCGTCTTAATCTACTTGTCTACTTCTGCTGCGTCTTAATCTACTTATCTACTTGTTGCGTCTTAATCTACTTGTCTACTTCTGCTGCGTCTTAATCTACTTATCTACTTGTTGCGCGTCTCTTAATCTACTTATCTACTTGTTGCGTCTTAATCTACTTGTCTACTTCTGCTGCGTCTTAATCTACTTATCTACTTGTTGCGTCTTAATCTACTTGTCTACTTCTGCTGCGTCTTAATCTACTTCTTTTGCCTCTTCACCTTCTTCTACGTCTCCATTTACCTCTCACACCTACTTATTCTTGTTCCTCTACTCCTTCTTCGTCCCTTTCTTATTCTTCAACTACTTCTCTTACTTTATATCCTCTAATACCTTCTTATTCTCCTCCTTAGTCGTTTATTTCCTCTACTTTCAGTCTCCTTATTCCCCCCCCCCCTCGTTTTACTTATTAATCCCGTCTTTTTTCTACTTATCTAATATTGCTGTTAATAATAATAATAATTTTACTATTATCATCATTCTCATTAATTATCATCATCATCATCAATCTCTTCTACACTAAACACACATTATACAACTAACTATAATATACAATTATAATTAACTATAAGAGTGCTATAGGACACTCCCTCAATTATATGCATAAAATTCAACCTTTTTCAACTATCATTAACAAGGCTAACGACCTGATGTTGCAGGCGGGATAATGAGGCTGTTGCAAACTGGTGTTCCTCAATTAACCTAATCCAGGAAAATCCCAAATCCCGTGAGCCGGATTAACTGAGATTAATCCGACTGGTTCATGTGTAAAGATGACACGGCTACGTAAACTCTGTAATTAAAGGTGTTATTAAATTTTTTTGTTTCCATTTTTTTCAGGTGTGATTTTTTTTTTCTTGGGGTTAATGGGGATTGTTAGTTAATGGTGATTTGTTAAGGGATTCTGTATATTTTTAGGAGATTAATGATGATTTTATCTGTGGGTTAATGGTGATTTTTAGATATTCTGGTGATTTTTATAGAGGTTTTGGTGATATTTTGGAAGTTAATGGTAATTTTTCTGATGTTGATGGCGATTGTATTTTGGGAGTTAATAGTGGTTTTTCTAAGGGTTAACAGTGATTTTTTCTGAAAGTTAATGATGATTTTGGGGGGTTAACTAGAATCGTTTATAAAGGTGTTCAGTCATCGTCCTCTGCAGGTTAAACCCTCGTCCCTTAGTAATTAAACCATAAACCTCAAGGCGTTAAACCAATATATATATTTTTTTTCAATTATCATCCATAAAGGTCTTAAACCATCAACCTCAAAGGTGTTAAAACATTATCCTTCTTAAACCATCATCCTCAAAGGTGTTAAAACATTATCCTTCTTAAACCATCATCCTCAAAGGTATCAAACCATCATCCTCAAAGGTGTTAAACCATCATCCATCTTAAACCATCATCCTCAAAGGTATGAAACCATCATCCTCAAAGGTGTTAAACCATCATCCATCTTAAACCATCATCCTCAAAGGTTAAACCATCATCCTCAAAGGTGTTAAACCATCATCCATCTTAAACCATCATCCTCAAAGGTGTTAAACCATCATCCATCTTAAACCATCATCCTCAAGGGTCTGTCTCATCTTTAAAGTGAGATAAAAAATCATTAAAACACTTGAACTTTTCTCCCCTCGTCTTGAAACATCTCGTTCAACTTGTATTGTCTCACTCACTGTCTCACTGACACGAACCTTTGTCTTCCTGGATCGACTCATAATCTTCGCTGGTTCGGATGGTTGGTCTCGTTATCCCGTCTTGTCTCGTTAGTCTCGTATTGTTTTTGTTACCTCGTACTGTCTCGTCCGTGATTTCGCATTGCGTCACGTTTGTTAACTCGAAGTCTCGTTAATCCGTTATTCCGTATTGTCTCAGTATCTCGTCTATTAGTCTCGGATTATCTCGTTATCTCGCTCTGTCTCATTAGCTCGTTATCTCTTCTCATAATATCATATTAATCATATCAGTATCTCACGCTGTCTCGCTATCTCGTCAAGTAAACTCGTATAGTCTCGTTATCTCGTCCTGTCTCTTAAACTCGAATCAAGGCTAAAATTGACGGGCAACTCTGTCTTGTTAGCGAGGTATTGTCATGCTTCACTCGAATCATTGTTGAACCTGACTCGAAATTCTACCGCTTTAGCTCACATTGCTGTTGTATTGGAGTGAAACATTAAACCTATCGTCTCGAAGCGTTGCCTCATTCGCACATAATATATACTGCAACTCTGGCATATATACGTACACACCTATAAATCTAACGTACATATGTGTAACTTTAATGTAACCACGTACATAATATCCAAATCTGATGTACATGTGTATAATTGTAGGAAAAAAACGTACACATATGTGAGTTTAATTTAACATACCTTCAACCCGAATATAACCAGGTATTGTACACCTTCAACAGTAAAACAAACACACACACTCACACACTCTTTCTCTCTCCATACATAAAGCTTAGCAGCATCCCAACATCTTTTTACAGCCCTGAGCCAGAAGAAAAAATGGTGTTTGGTGTTGCTGTTACAGTCTCTCTCTCTCTCTCTCTCTCTCTCTCTCTCTCTCTCTCTCTCTCTCTCTCAAACCAATAAGTGAACTTTACTTTTAAAATAGATTTGCTAAATACTGTACATCAAGGATAATGCCATTATTATTATTACTATTATTATTATCATTATTTTTATCATTATCTTCATATCACTACAAAACCAACAGAGAGAGAGAGAGAGAGAATCGCCGCCGCCGCCAATTCACCATTACCATAAAGAAAGACCTTTGCATGTTATAAAGAGCTCGCCACCGCCACCTCATGTACAGATACCCATCAAAACATCGTGTACAACTCTAGGTCATCCCCGCCAAGATGTACACCACCAACCAACCCTGAATACTGATGACCACCAACCTTAGCACCCGCGTCTCTGTCTATGTATGTATGTATGTACGGCCTCAATTATATTATCTAACTCTCTTGCTTGTGATGTGTGATGGAGGCAAGAGAAAGTGTGGCGAGCGCCGTGTCCCTGTGGCTATGCGTTTTAGTGATGGTGTTTGTGTTAGCTGGTAGATGTATTTGGTGTGTTGGTTCTGTTTTCAGGTTTTTTTATTTGGTGATAAGTGGCTCATTTACATGTTGAACACGTCTTTGCATTAATATGTGCGCGCATACTTCTACTACTACTACTGCTACTACTAATACTAATACTAATACTACTACTAATACTACTACTAATACTACTACTACGACTACTACTACTACTACTACTAATAATAATAATAATAATAATAATAATAATAATAATAATGTAATCTATCTTTTTGGTAACGAAACTTTTGAATCACCCTGTACTACTACTATTACTGCTACTACTACTACTACTACTAAGTGGTCCCCAGCCTCCCCCAATAGCCACACCTTCGCCACCATTTCATTACCTTAAAATTAAATATCCAAATACAAAAGTAGCTACCCTAGCTGTGTTGAGTTAGTCGAGCCGCAGATCTATGAGGCATTCAGTGACTGTTGCCTCATAGTCAATATCTGCAACTGTTGTCGGGTTTGGGGCCAATGCTCTCGTTCCCCTGAGGCAGAGCAAAGCAGACCTAAGGAAAGAGAAGTACAGTCGACATCTCATCCAGGCTGTAACATAATTTCTGGGCTGTTGCTTTTGTTCGGAGATCACCTCTGCGAGTCTGGCGTAGAAGCATCTTGCACTTGGTCCCATCCCACAAGAGGTTGTGAACACCAGAGGAGTGAAGCTGCCTTGATCAACGTTCTGAATTCTCTCCCCGTATACCCATATCTTGTCGTTCTCGTTCCTCCTGTGTGCAGCATCGAGAGCTAAGTTACGGTGACATGCGGCCATGGGATCAAAAATCCTGATGTTGAAGAAGGCTCGCTGTCCCCGCGTCCGGAATCCTCGAGCACTGACGTCAACACGGGCTTTGTTGGATGTGTTTGAAGTCCTATGTTGGAAATTCTCATCATCCAATGGAAGGAGGGTCGGTTCTACCCTGATATCACGGCAGATTTCCTTCAACATATTTGCTGTGGGATCCCTTACTTCGTCATGCCTCATACATATGAAGCCCCCTTTCTTGCACACCATGGCGTGATCGACGTCATAGGAAGAGCCACACATGCATTGGGAGGGCAAACCTTCTACTGGCCTACCGTACCTTAGAGAATTGGCATCTGTAAATTCTTGTTTATTGAGACAGAAACCATTTGCCCTTATCGGTAACGTAGTTAACCAGTTCGAGGCGCCCACCCCCTGCGCTATACCTACTTTTTTTCAAATTCTCTGGTACTTGCAGCAACAGCTGCTGCAACTTATCACTTTGGCCATGCTGTCGTTCTGTCATAATGGATCTTCGAAGCTTGTTTACTTCACTGGTATCCACCTCCCCTGTTGCGCTCTGAGCTATTATGTGGTCCGTGAGGGCTGCAGTGAGCTTAACTGAGTTTTGATGTTCTGTGCCAGCAATCTTCTCAGGATTGGTCAATCCCTTTCCTCCCAGTCTCGGTGGTAGTGCAAGGAGTGCTCTTTCTGCTACTACTACTACTAACACACACAACTTCACTACTACTGCGAAACTACTACTACTACACACACACACGTCTTCATTATTATCACGAGAATACTACTACTACTACTACTACTACTACTACACACACAGCTTCACAACTACTATGGAACAACTACTACTACAACTACTACCACACACATCTTCACTACTAGTACTACTACTACTACTACTACTACTACTACAACTACTACCACACACATCTTCACTACTAGTACTACTACTACTACTACTACAGCCTCCCCCAATAGCCACACCTTCGTCACCATTTATTTACCACACATCTTCACTACTAGTACTACTACTACTACTACTACTACTACAACTACCACACACATCTTCACTACTACTACTACTACTACTACTACTACTACTACTACTACTACTACTACTACTACTACTACTACTACTACTACTACTACTACTACTACTACTACTACTACTACTACAACTACTACCACACACATCTTCACTACCACCACGAGACTACTATTACACACAACTTTACTACTACAAGTCTACTACTACCACTACTACTATTACTCGCACACACATCTTCACTACCACCACGAGACTACTATTACACACAACTATACTACTACAAGTTTACTACTACCACTACTACTATTACTCGCACACACATCTTCACTACAACCACGAGACTAATACTACTACCATCACACACATATTAACTACTATCACGAGTCTACTACTACTACTACTCCTACTACTACCACACATATCTTCACTACTACTACCACACACATCTTCACTACTACTACTACTAATACTACAACTACTACCACATACATCTTCACTACAACCACGAGACATTTTAACTACTATCACGAGACTACTACTACTGCCACTATTACTACTTCTACTACTATCACACACATATTCACTACTACCACGAGACTAGTACTACTACAACTACTACCACGCACATATTCACTACTACCACGATACTACTACTACTACTGTGCACACACACACACACACACACACATACCTCTTACTATAAATATTCAAGTGTTAATCTCGATAAACTAGACCTAACAGTATAGTTTACGAGAAGCATAAAATCATTATGAAGTTCCCCCGCAAGACAGAGCGCGGAGCAATTCACCTTCGCTCCCGTGTGGTGCCGCCAGCTGGTGTTCGTAGGAGTGCAAGGTTGGCGAACAAAGGACCCTTTTGGTTCCTGAAGGACTTAATGAGTTGTGGCCCATGTGTCCGTAGGTGGTGCTGGGAACTAGAGGACCTCCCCGATAACACCTTTAGGTTATATATTGATCCTGCGCCTCAAACCTGTGACTTCCCCGTTTGCGATATAGACACTATCCCTGTCTGCTTGACGGAATCACAGCACGTTTCAACCACTATCAACGAGGAGCCTTGTCAGTTCCTGGTGGACTCCGGGGTGGGCAAGGTGGACCTTACTCACGAGTCTGCCCTCAGCGTCGGAGTCCTTGGTCGACAGTGTCGATGGAGACGACAGCCCGTGTATGAATCTGGTCTAAAGTACCAGAAGATGCGGGTTGGTTGCACTAATAATGTTGAGATATAGTTCAACCACGACATCAAAATAACCTGCAGAGCGCGTGTGCTCCCTTCAACGGGTAAGGGTTATGAAAACAAGATCGGCAGTTCACTCCTGCAAAAGACTCGCACCATCCAGAGATGGCAGCCAGAATCTGAACTGTACATCAGGAATAATAAGCCAGGATACTGGAAGAGACAATTTATTCCTGCGTCACAGTATCTCTATGCCAACGCATATTACACCCCGTCATGCGAGGGTCCCCGAATGAAAATAAAGATAGAGTCAGGTGAGCCTGACTTTATTGTCGCCACCCACGTCGCTAAAAATCTTGAATCATGGGGCGTGAACCCCAGCAACGTCGAGATCCATATGAAAGGGTCAACCTTCTTGAGGGCTGAGAACATAAAGGTGAGAGACATGAGCACATTTGACTTTATAATAGGTTATGGTTTTCTCAGGAAATACCGCTGTGCTCTCGACTATGAGAAAAAAGATCTCTATTTGCAAACATCTGACAGAAAAGTCCGCTCACACTTACGGACGATGAAACTGTGAGACCGTTGAGTCGTGGCCCAGTATGCCCTGGTGTGTCCCTCAAGGCCTCGGTGTGTCCCTCAAGGCCAGTAGTGTTGTGTCTTCAATGATAATCATTAATTTGAAGCACACACATGGAGTGTTCTTGTTCTGTAATGTTTGCTTATGTGTTATGTAATTTACGTGTAATAAATGTAATCTATCTTCTGGTTAACAAAACTTTTTAATCACCCTAGACTACTACGACTACATGGCCTCCAGCCTCCCCCAATAGCCACACCTTCGACACTATTTTATAACCTTAAAATTAACTATCCTAATACTATTTTTTTTAAACGTAACCTCCAGCCTCCCCCAATATGCCACACCTTTGCCACTATTTTATTACCTTAAAATTAAATATCCTAATACAAAAGTAACTACCCTAGCTGTGTTGAGTTAGTTGAGCTGCAGATCCATGCAGCATTCAGTGACTGTTGCCTCGTAGTTAATATCTGTAACTGTTGTCGGCTTTGGGGTGGGTTCGGTTATATGTTGGCTTACAAAACAGTCCTGGATTGTTTCAAGAAAATCCTCTGATTCTGCGTTACCAGTAAGGTCAATCCAATCTATTTGGCTAAAGTTAAAGTCGTCTACTATACAGACTTTGCTATCAAGATTAGGAGGTCTATATATTACTCTTGTGATTAATTTTTCCCTACCATCGATTAATTCTATCCATTTTTTGTTTTTGTATTCTGCTCAGTTTTTATTTCCTTATTTATTTCACACTTCAGATTATCCCTGACATACAATAGATTGTTACTCCGCCTCCTTTCCTAATCTGCCTATCGGTATGGAATAATTTATAACCTGTAATTTAGTATTCGACAGGTAACTCGCGCGAGTCTAGGTTTATCCATGTTTCGGTGAATGCTATTATATGGACTTTTTCGGTACATACCAACGCCCTGATCATTTTGTTTCTCATACTTCTACTGTTTGCGAAGTAGACATTTAAGTTAGTCGTGTTTTGAGTCCTCTCTTTGTCGTGTTTAGGTTTTAACTCCCTGCCTAATTTAGCTTTGTCATAATTCCTAGCACTATTTCCCTGACACCTTTCACTTTGTTTACCCGCTCCCACTGCAGTCTCCTCCACTCCCGTGCTCATATGTTCTCCTAGCAGTTTAAAGACTTCGGCATCTTTTGAACTGCCCTCTCGAGAGAGTCAGCCAGGGTTGCCACCCCATCCTTAGACAGATGCACCCCATTCCTAGCATAAAGGTCCCTTCGGTGGTCAAGGATGTGTGTGTGTGTGTGTGTGTGTTGGATGATTTTTCTCCTGAGTCTTACAATCCCCTCAAACACCTCCTGGCACACACACACACAGACAGAAGGAGGTCAGTCTCTGGTCGTTGAGGCGCGTAAGGCAGTTTTACGGTGATGTTCCGCCAAGTCAAACAAGATTGGTGGTACGCGAGAGCCCGATTTATAACCCGGGAGGAGAGACATATTCCCGCGATACCATTTTTCTCCCGGTATATGTGGATAAAAGAATAATATCCACCACTTACCTTACAGTCTTAGTGTAATTTGGAGGCCATTTTGTAGGGATATTTTGTATTGATATTTTGCAGGGATATTTTAGGTAGTATCAGATAAGCCAGAAAGCTTGTGTGTTTTAAATCTACTTCTTTACGGATTGAAAAAAAAATCTCTTGAAAATCGAGAAAATCCAAAAACGTGTTTTTTTTTCTTTAGTTTAACAAATTTATTGACAAAGCTTGGAGTACAGTTTGCCTATTCTGAGTAATTCAGTCAAGTCGTGACACTGAGGGTGGTGTCACTTCTCACTGCCACGCAGGACAGAGGTTCATACACAAAGAAATACCTCATATTCACTAACGGTATATATAGGCCAGAGTCATGTGGGTAATGTTGTATGTATATTATGTATGCTGTATGTATATTATGTATGTACTCCATTTATATACACTATTTATTCAGCCTAGCTAGCAGCGTGTGGCAATGTATTTACCATGTCCCACATGCTTAATTAATGTGCCTGGCGACATATGGAAGCTGCTAATATATCACTTACCACATGTCGCCCTAGAGGCTAGTTGACCCCCATACAGAGTAAGGAGTGCAACCTCCCTTGTGTACATATCTGTTTATCCAGTAAATAGAACCTACGAAAACTATACAGGTGTTTGTGTTCGCTCCTGTAGATAGAACTTGATACCCAGAACACGTACGGATGTCACTGTTCACTGCCATGCAGGATACCCTCCAAAAACGTGGATTCAACTTGTTAAATTTTCTCAAGGGTAAAATATCCTCCACCCTGGCTGGCTCCTCGTCTCGAGGTGTATCTAATGAGGCAATTAAACTAAAGACACAAAGATCACACCGTCAAGGTGGCGTTATTACAGTTACACTGAGTCTTCCCCCCCCTCTCACTGGAGTCTCTCGGTTTCCCCTTGTTACGAGAGACAAATATACTATACGTAAAAGTAGGTGTAAAAGGTTCCCCAGGGTCGGTCTCTCTCTCTCAACTCCTTTCCCCATGCATCTTTCTCTCTGTCTGCTTATATCTACATACTTCTCTCCGTGTATTCTCTCTCTCTCTCTCTCTCTCTCTCTCTCTCTCTCTCTCTCTCTCTCTCTCTCTCTCTCTCTGTGTTATTTTAAACATTGTTATTACAACTTGTTTACAGCCGCGTGGCCAGAGTAAAATATGAATACAATTTAGATACAGACTTATTTGCATAATTCATACCTGAAATTCAAATATTGTTTTCGCTCTGGAGTTGTGACCAGGCTTTTATTATTATTATTATCATTATTATTATTATTATTATTATTATTATTATTATTATTATTATTATTATCATTATTAATAGTAGTAGTAGTAGTAGTAGTAGTCAATGTTGTTGTTGTTATGAAATATTGGTTGTGTGTAGATAATTTAGAACGAGACGATTAGTAAGAGGGAATTGATACCACATCATCAGTGAATAGATGATTCGTAAGACACGATTGGTAAAAGACGATTATTAAACCACCATTAGAAACAAATTACTGACAAAACACCATTCAAACCAGATAACAGCTACATATATTAGTGAGAGACGATTAGTAAGTTAATGGTGTGTGTGGACGATGGTGCGGGCAGCGTTAGTAACCTAGGCGTGAAACTCTTGCTCATTAGTATTGCATTTATCATAACACCGCTACTGAGGGGGGGGGGAGGTGCCAGATAGTCTTCGGATTTGTATTTATTCGTATAGTAATGAGATTGACACACATATACACACACACACACACACACACACACACACACACACACACACACCAAGCGAGTGAGAGAGGGAAATTTGAGCTCATCAAAGAACAGCTGACTCTCCGCCATGTCACACAGTTCTGATCTGCACTCGTGTCTGAATCTGAACCCCGAACCCCGAGACGAACCCAAACCCCGAACCAAATCCCGAGTCGACTACAAATCCTTATTATGTATCAATGGGTGAATTCGAAACCTAATTCATATCCAACTCTCTCTAGTCCTTCCTCTCCCTCTTACCCTCCTCCTCTTCCCTCCTCTCTCTCACACGCCTTCCTTCCCTCTCTGTACTCTACCTCCCCCTTCCCCCCCCTTACACCCTTCCATCCACCAATTCTCCCCTACTCTCCCAACACGTCCCCCTTCTCAAACTCCTCTTACTCTCCCTCACTCCCCCTCTCCCACACACTCCCTACCTTCCCCCTCACCAACTCTCTCTCCCTCTCCTTACTCTCCCCCGCACCTCCCCTCCCTCTCACTACCCTCCCCCTCCCTCACACTCTCTCAGGTAGTCACGTAGCAACATATAAATAGCCCAGGTGAGTGAGTCTCTCAGTGTTAGGTGTTGCCTTCGTCTTCCCTGATTGATGCTTGCTTGAGCTCTGGTTTGTTTTGTTTTTGTTTTCACTTGTTTGTTTCGTCTTGATTGCTTAATATTGTTCGTCTTGTTTGTTTAGTATTTTTATGTTGTTTGTTTCTTTTTGTTTGTCTAATCTTGTTTGTTTGCTCTTGTTTGTTCCTGTGTGTTTTTTGCTTGCCTTTGTTTACTTCGTTTGTGTTTTAATAGTCGTGTTTGTGTGTCCTTTGTTTGTTTGGTCTTATCTGCTTGTTTTGTGTGACTAAGCATTGTGCCTCTATCCACCTTATTACCTTGGCCCCTATTACACCAATTTTCCCCTAACTACCTAATCACCTTGTCCCTAACCACCTCATCACCCAGCTCCCTATTACATCAATTTGCCCCAAACTACCTAATCACCTTGTCCCTAACCATCTATGATCTTGCCCCATTTCACCAATTTCCCCCGAACCATCTATCACCTTGCCCCATTTCACCAATTCGCCCCTAACCATTCCATTAACCTGTCCCTAATTACCTCATCATCAGCTCATTAACAACTCAAAGGTGGCAGGTAGAAAACTGCACACAGGTATAATTAACACAGGTGAGTATAGGTAATTACTAAATCTCTCCCTGATAAAAACATTTATTATTTATCTATACTTATAAATAGACAGACAGACAGACAGACAGACAGACAGACAGACAGACAGACAGACAGTATGGTAGAGGTTGAAAAAGAGAGAAAAGGTATCAGAGCGGAAATGGTGGAGAAAAGAAACATAAAATAAAAACAGAGAAAAGACAGACAGACAGGCAGGCAGACAGACAGACAGACAGACAGACAGACAGACTACCAAATCACCTACAATGCAATGAGAGAAACGATCAGCCACTCACCACCAATCATAACACACTATTGAAAGAAAGACGAAAAAACTCAACACCGAATTATCCTGAATGGAAATAATCACAATCAGAGAAGCTTATCTAATCACCCAGACTCGTCAAGCTAAACTACCGAACTATTGGTGATTGGACCTGACGTAATAAGCTGAAGTAACAAAGGGACGATTCATAAATAAGACAGAATAGATTAGATAGATTGGTGGGTCTTGGTCGATAGATTGGATAGAATGATAAACCCTGATCGATTGATTGGACAGAATAACACCTCTTGGTCGATAGATTGGACAAAATGACGCCTCCTGGTCCACAGAATGACTGGAAAGGTGATTAATGACCATATATGACAGGTAATGCTTTCATGTCCATTTTTTTTTTTTACACTTGAGGTTATCACTGCAAAGATTCCGGCTCAATTACTCCCCCGAAGAGGCTAACAAGCAAGGAGTACTTATCATGTTGTTGCATTAGTCAGGCTATGATTGGTATACACAGACTATCATGTTAAATTTGTCACGCCAAGACTCAGGAATAGGTAAAGATTTGTCATGTTATATACGTCTTGACATAATGACTAGCAACGTAGAGAGATTATAATGTTGAATTTGTTGTAATTGAATGACATAACAAAGCTTACCGTGTTAAATTTTCTGTACTGGATGACACATAAAAAAATATCACGTTAAATTCAATATTCTCAGACTAAGCCGACAAAATTTTTATCGTGTTGAATTCGCCATACTGGTCGGCATGCAAAGTTGAAAAGCTGAATGTGTCATATTCAGAACTACATGATAGATTACCGTGTTAAATTTGTAACGGGAATATTAAAAGAGAAAATGACAGTTGCTGAGAGAGAGAGAGAGAGAGAGAGAGAGAGAGAGAGAGAGAGAGAGAGAGAGAGAGAGAGAGAGAGAGTAAAAAAAAACACAAAGACTCTTATCAAAGGTTCATAACGATAACTATTCCTCGTGGGTGAAGCTCTAAAGACACGCTTAATGGCTCATCTCACTGTAAGACATAACTATGACCTCATAAAGCTTTCAGAATTAACACTGAGACTCTACCTTCCCTAGATACGTTCACTTAACACAAGGTAGGAGACAAAATTAACATTAAGACTACCTTAACTAGATACGTTCACTTAACACAAGGTAGGAGACAAAATTAACATTAAGACTCTACCTTCCCTAGATACGTTCACTTAACACAAGGTAGGAGACAAAATTAACATTAAGACTACCTTAACTAGATACGTTCACTTAACATAAGAGAGGAGACATCTACCTTAAATCAGTCTCCTAAGTGGTGTTAAGTGAACGTATCTAGTTAAGGTAGAGTCTCGGTGTTAATTTTGTCTCCTGTCTGCGTTAAGTGAACGTATCTAGTTAAGGTAGAGTCTCGGTGTTAATTTTGTCTCCTACCAGGTGTTAAGTGAACGCATTAAGTTAACGTATAGAAGAGTCTTGGTGTAATTTAGACGTCAATTCAAAACCCCATTTGTCGTTTTAGCGTAAGTCGACCAGCTGAAGACATATTTTTAAGGATCTTCACTACACAAGAAACATTTACCTTGCCCTGAGACTCGCCACCTAACACCACTGATGGCGGCCATAGTGAGGACAGGACTTACCCAATCTTGTGTTGCCGAATTATCTTATCATCTCGATTCTTGTGAATTTACAGAGAAAGATTGAGGTAAAAAAGGTGTAGAGAGTGAGAAAAATATGTCAAGAAAGATTAGAAGAAGTAGAGAGAGAGAAAGAGAGAGAGGGAGAGAGAAGAGAGTATGCCGATATCACGAGCATCGCCTCACACTGCTTGGGTGGTGAGGCAGGGTGAGGCAGGGTGAGGAAATATGAAGCAGGATGAAGTAGGGTGAGGCAGTGTAAGGCAGGGTGAAGCAGGATGAAACAGGACGAGGCAGTATGAAGCAGGGTGAAGTAAGGTGAGGCAGAGTGAGGCAGTGTGACATAGAGTAAGGCAGTTCGAGGCAGTGTGAGGTAGAGTGAGGCAGGGTGAGACAGCTACACACACACACTAGCAATACTGTCAATGGCCCATAATTTTTCTAAATTTCTTAAATGGTCATAAAACCGTATTCAACGAGACACAGTTATTTATTGTTGCTACTCCAGTGTGTGTGTGTGTGTGTGTGTGTGTGTGAGTGTGTGTGTGTGTGTGTGTGTGTGTGTGTGTGTGTGTGTGTGTGTGTGTGTGTGTGTGTGTGTGTGTGTGTGTCTGTGTGTGTGTGTGTCTGTGTGTGTGTGTGTGTGTGTACAAATCGTCTACAGTAACCTGAACATTAAACATTCAAAATATATATAAACAAAAACAAAACATTACATAAACATCAAAATAAAACAAAAAATTCTGACTCCACCTGTACTGCACTTACCAGCAATCAAGCCCTGACATAACTGAACAAACACCTGAGTGTACACGACGAGACGATGTTCAAAATGTACAGAATTACACTGACACTCCCCCCACTAACCCCCCCATCTCCTCCTACCCCAACCCCTGCCTTCCACCAATACCCCAATCCCTCCTAGGCCAATTCCTGCATTTGGCAGAGAGAGAGAGAGGAGAGAGAGAGAGAGAGAGAGAGAGAGGAGAGAGAGAGAGAGTACCCCCCTCCCACCACCACCACCACCACACACACACATTTACGAATCCAATAACTGATGGTATAGTCCCCCACAAAGCGTTTAGTATTCAACAGTTAAAACTACACACAGTCCAAAGGGATTCCCACGTCTTTTTTTACACTTCTTATCTTTTTTTTGGGCCTATCAGTTTAGTCAATACCAATATTCATATCAAAACAGAACTGCAAATCAAACAGTGATATGCAGAGTGAGCAAATAGGAAATATAACAAGCGTAGATTTGCCAGTGTGTGTCTTACCCTGTTTGGTCACGAGGGGTAGTCATGATCGGATGTACACACACACACACACACACACACACACACACACACACACACACACACACACACACACACACACACACACACACACACACGGGGAAGCTGTCGTGGTGACCATAAAGATGTTCCTCTCTTATTTTTTAGTTGTTAATGACTACGGTGTATTTACTAACTTAGATGGTGAAGTGTAGTAACATCATCATTAACATTTCAGAACATAACTTAACATCAACATCAACATCTCAGAACATAACATCAATAGAATAGAACTTAACATCAACAGAACTTAACATCAACAGAACTTAACATCAACAGAACAGAACTTAACATCAACATCAACATCTCAGAACATAACATCAACAGAACAGAACTTAACATCAACATCAAACATCTCAGAGTAGAATTTAATATCAACACCTGGAGGGATTTTTTTCCAATTAAAAACACAACGGGAGGGATTTCTTCCAGGGGGATTTTTTCGTCTGCAAGGATTAATACCATCAGGTCTGGAACGGGGGCGGGCGGGCGGTGGGTGAGAAGGGGAGGGGGAGGGATTGAGGGGAGGGGGACATGTAAGGAAGGAGAGGAGGACATAAGCTATATGAAGAGAAGGGTTGGAATGGAGTAAGGAGGGGAAGGAGAAGGGGATAGGGAGGGGATTGAAGGAAGGAAAAGAAAAAGTAGAGGGGTTGGAAGGGAGGGGAAGGGGGATAAGGGAGGGGTTAGGAATGGGAAGGTGGATAGGGGAGAGGGAATGGAAGGAAGGAGAAAAGGAAGTGGAGAGGGTGGAAGGAATGGAAAAGGGAAGGGAGATATAAAGAGGGGAGGGTAAGGAGGGGAGTTTTACCAGGTGGGGGAAGGGGGAGGGGAAGGGGGAAACTGATGTAACCCGTCATGGCTCATCATCTTCAAAGATCGCCGCAGCTGGGAGAGTATTATGCCGCTGATCACCTGAGGCTGCTGCATATTACGGGATAATCTGTTGATGAATCAGGCCCAGAGAGAGAGAGAGAGAGAGAGAGAGAGAGAGAGAGAGAGAGAGAGAGAGAGAGAGAGAGAGAGAGAGAGAGAGAGCGAGAGAGCGAGAGAGAGAGAGAGAGAGAGAGAGAGAGAGAGAGAGAGAGAGAGAGAGAGAGAGATATATGTGACTTAGAAACCCAGGAGAGATACTGAGACTGAGACTGAGAGACGTACAGACGGACGGACACACAGAGACACATTGAAACTCACGCTTGAAAGGCAGCGTCAGATGGAGTTAACCCTTCACTTCCATTCATTAACTTTCCTGATCTTAATAATGAATTTATGAATACCGTTGAGAATATAAAAAAAAACAGTAATAATAATGTTGATAGTAATAATAATAATAATATAAAATAACTGGAATAACAACATTGAATCAAATGAAACGCAATACAAATAATAAAAGTAACACACACACACACACACACACACACACACACACACACACACACCATCGCTGGCGTTTTAAGTAATTACAACACTCATATCATGCTGTCACTGCCACCACTTACTAAAGCTATTCCAATCAAAACACCTACATGAGCCCTCGATACAGTACAGTATATCATATATATATTTGTATATGTTTGTGAGCTTACAGTATGTCCATGCAATACAGCTTAATGGCCTCTCTCTCCTCTTAAGCTTCTTCTTTAAGCTTAAGCGTCAAAATTATACATAGTTGACGGTGTTATTCTGGGTGTTTTCCTAACTCGTGGGACTTAGTATGACAATAATAATAATAATAATAATAATAATAATAATAATAATAATAATAATAATAATAATAATAATAATAATAATAATGACTAGACGAGGAAGAGGAACAAAGGATAATAATTACTCGTACCAGATGGGCGCCAGTACCCTCCTCCTTCCTCACCTCCTCCACTCCTTCTTTCCTCTTTCCTCCCTTCCTCATTCCTCCCCTCCTTCTTCCTCACCCCCCCCTTTTTGCTCACCTCCTTCTACCTCTATCCCGACCTCCTCCTTCCCTCCCTTCCTCCATCCTCCCACTGCTGGGCCATCCCTTCCTTCCTCTCCTGCTACTTCCTCCGTCCCTTCTTCCCCACCCCTCCCTCCCTCCCTGCGCCACAGTATAAGGCCTCCTCATCCACCCCTGAGCACCTTTGCAAGTTCCTTTAAGCCTCCTAAAAGATACTCTTCAGGGTGAAAAAGGAGCGTGGAAAAAGAGACTTACCTCACCTGTCCTACCTATGTTATGAGCAGGATCTCGCCAAATTGGGGGGGGGAGGGGGGGGAGTGGAGGTGTGTAGTTTTAAATTTGGCGAACTTGTAAGGTGGAAGAGGACATTACATACATACATACATACATACATACATACATACATACATACATACATACATATATACATACATAGTGTAGTTTCAAATTTGCCTAAATTGTAAGGGGGAGGAGGAGGTGCACATACATACATACATACATACATACATACATACATACATACATACATACATACATACATACATACACACATACATACATACATACATAAACAGAAAGGTAGATTGATTAGCATATACAGGATAGACAGGTAAATGAAAATACACCGAGAGTGATTGTAGACTGTAACCTGCATCTTCCTGTATCAAACCCAGACTATAAACTGTAGTCCTGTATCGACCTCCAGACTGTAATAAACTGTAACCTCCGCCCCCCTGTATCGACCCCCAGACTGTAGCGACCTCCAGACTGTAATAAACTGTAACCCCCCCCCCCCTGTATCGACCCCAAGACTGTAATAAGCTGTAACCTTCTCCACCTCTGCTGTATCGACCCTAAACCACGTGAATTACCTGAGCAGGTGCCGCAGAGTCTGGAGGGAGAGAGAGTCGAGGGAGGCGAGTCGCATTTGTCTGGATGAAACCGCTGGGAAATAACACGGGATTCCATTTTCACCACCAAAAATAGAAACTGCTGGAGAGAAGAGATAAGAGACAGCAACACATCATAAACAGTGGTAGAGTAGTGTGTATTCTGAGCGCTTCATTAATCCGTAAGGGCAGCCGACAAATTCAACAACCATCGCACATTACCGCCACTCTGAGTTACTGTGAGAGTGTGTTTACCTTCCTGGGTGATAAACTTCCTAGAGGACATAATAATAATGATAATGAAGATGTTTACTATTATTATTATTGTTGTTATTATTATTATCAATTAATTTCTGTCCTTCTAAGAGGAAAGGTGAAGACAACAAAACAATCTAAATTCCCTCTCGTGCGGTATTTCGTGTGTGTGTGTGTGTGTGTGTGTGTGTGTGTGTGTGTGTGTGTGTGTGTGTGTGTGTGTGTGTGTGTGTGTAATAATAATAATAATAAGCGGATTATTAATAGAGTTGCAGCCGGCGGCTGAAAATATACAAACTTACATGTGATTTAGACATAATAATATACATTCAATACATTTACAGGGCTGTATAGTACATAAATCAGGAGCTGTTTTTATTTTAACAATATATGGGATGGTGCTGTTCTTATATCTATCAGTGCGGGCTCTTACGGGCTGAATTTTGTTGTAGTGGTGGACTGCGCGAGGTGGGCTGCAGGAAGTGGCGATGACGAGGATGGTGCAGTAGTCCACTACCACACACACACTCTCACTGTGTGTGTGTGTGCGTGTGTGTGTGTGTGTGTGTGTGTGTAATGATAATAATAATTAATAATTATTAACGGTTTATTAAGATAACATGACAGCCCGAAGGCTGAAAATATGCAATGAACAGAGATTAGTAACTTATGGTGTAATCGGGGAGTGGGTCACTTGATTGACAAAAGCTTTCATTACAAAAATATAAGAAACGGAGTCATCATATAGATTAACTATAGAACTGGTTCTGTGGGAGCTGGTCTTGTAAACGGTCTTGTGACCTGATATTAGCGCCAACAAAGTCCTTCCCACTGTTTGGATGGCCGTCGTACCTGGGTGCTAAGCCGCTCCCTCACTACAGCTGCAGATGTACCACGTGGTCCGGGTAGGTCCTTCAGCTCACACAGGGTGTTGGAGATGGTTCTTGTTTCTCATGTGATGTAGTCAGGAATTCATAGTTCCTCACCTGGGTGGAGTAGGGAGTCCTCATTTCTCTCCTGATGTAGCTTGGAGTCTTTCTTGGCTTCTCATCCAGTGTTGGCGAGTGTACGGCGGATCCTGGGTGTGTCAGGCCCGTGTCAGGTGTGTGTGTGTGTGTGTGTGTGTGTGCGATTCATCAACAGATTATCCCGTAATATGCAGCAGCCTCAGGTGATCAGCAGCATAATACTCTCCCAGCTGCGGCGAACTTTGAAGATGATGAGCCATTATACCCCCCCACCCCCCTTTACACACACACATTACCATCAAGGAGCTTTTCTGTGCCATACACCATCAGGAGAAGAGGCACGAGAGGTACTCATGATTTACCAGCAGCTGAGAGCCGCCCTGTGTTGAACACCAGTAAGGAATTTAGGAGCCATACCACTGTGCACTAGTAGAGAGGGAGTCCTTGTGTTGAGCGCTGGTACAGGAGTGGGTGCACAATATATATCACTCAAGTAGGAAAAAAAAGAGAGGTCCCAACACAGCAACAAATGGGGGATCTCACCTTCCACACAGCAACAAATGGGGGATCTCACCTTCCACACCTATGGGCCCTCACCTTCAACACAACAGCAAAATAGGGGGGGAGGGGGCGCACTCTACACACACCACCATATAGAATAATAATAATTTACAGCAACAATAAAGGGCAGAGAACACTCACATCACATCCTGGCTGAGAAAAGGTCCACCATCTTCACCTCAACACCGCAAATACCCTCCGTTGTGCCCCATACCTGCAGAGAGAAAAAACAGAGGAATTAAAATAAAAATATTAGTCAATTTAAATTCAGAAGCATTAGTGGTGGATACAGAGTCCAGGCAGGTACAGTAATATTACAAACTGGTGACAGGAATACATAATAGTGGTGTTGCCTTCATCTAGATCTGAACAGAATCATCTACTGTACTCTCTCCGTCTCCTCCTCCTCCTCGTCTGCTCCCTCTCCCTTCCTCTCCTCTCCTGTGAACACCAGTAGTAAGGGAACTTCACCTTTATGTGTGACCCCCTCCCCTTTTCTCCTCTCCTCTCCTCTCCTCCACGCCCATTTCCTTCCCTCCGGTCGTTCAACTCCCCTTCTCCTCTCTTCCTCTCCCATTTCCTCCCCTCCGGCCGTCCTCTCCTCTTCTTTCCTCTTCCTTTTGTCCTCCTCTAAGCTGCAAACGGAGCAAGACCCAGAAAGGCACACATCCACTTTGACTCAAACACTGTGTGCCTGATAACGGAGACACAAGCAGGCAGAGAACACACAAAAGTCGCGACACACCCTTCTGCAAGTCCCCCCGTCGACCTCCTCTCCCTCAGCCCACCACCCCTCTCCCCATCCCCCTCTCCCCTCACCAGCTCCGGAGCCTTTCAGGACGAGCTGGTGCTGTTTGCATTACCAGTGAACTCGGGGACAATTCTCTTGGCTGAGGAGAGATGAGCGAGGAGGGAGGCAGTAAAAAAAAAGTCGATAATGAGAGCAAGAGAAGACAGGGAGGGAAAGAGGAAGAGGATAAGGGTGTGAAGGGAAATGAGAATAAAGAAAAGGGGGAAGAGATAATACAAGAGGAAAGCACACACACACACACACACACACACACACACACACACACACACACACACACACACACACACACACACACACACACACACACACTACACTCTCTCTCAACATAGGAAGACGTGGAAGGTGTTTGCATCAAGCAAGGATGGCAAGCTCTTGTTTACAGCGGCGTGATCAGAGCCAAGACATCGCTGTATAGAAAGATGATCACGTTAAGATGTCGGAGCATTAACCAGTTGAAGGATGCCGAACCTAACCTAACCTTATTAGCCTAACCGAACCTAACCTAACCTCAAAAAACCTAATTGACTCATCTAATCTAACCTAACCTAACCACTTGGAGGATGCCAAACCTAACCTAACCTTATTAACCTAACCGAACCTAACCTAACCTCAAAATACCTAATTGACTCATCTAACCTAACCTAACCACTTGGAGGGTGCCAAACCTAACCTAACCTCAAAATACCTAATTGACTCATCTAACCTAACCTAACCTAACCTACCGTAATGGAGAGAGAGAGAGAAAGAGAGAGAGGGGGGGCTTGTAGACCAAATACAAACATCATTGCTTGGAAGGAGGAACAAATACGTGACTCCTTGATAAAGTGAAGGAGAAGCTTGTAGATGAGGTTAATACTCTCTCTGTCAGCATCTATCTATCTATCTATCTATCTATCTATCTATCTATCTATCTATCTATCTATCTATCTATCTATCTGTCTATTATTCTCTCTTTCATATCTAATTATCTACCCACATATCTATTATTCTCACCATCAAGGGGGTCATGTATTAAGAGGTCGAGACACTACTGCCTGCTGGAGGTAATTATAGTGTGTCCTTGTGTCTCATGTCCCCTGACACTCACGCCCTTCCTGGCGCCATGCGTTCACCCTGGCGCCATGCGTTCACCCCTATCATCTGATCACCCCTCATCATGCGTTCATTCCTACCACCAAGCGTTCACCCCTATCAACATGCATTCACCCCTACCACCATGCGTTCACCCCCTACCACCATGTCTACCCCCTACCACCATGGTTCACCCCTACCACCATAAATTCACCCCCATCACCATGCGTTCACCCCCTACCACTGTATGTTCACCCCTACCACCATGCGTTGATTCTTACTGGTGCGTCATTCCCTGGCGTCATGCGTTTGCTCCCAAGTGTTACTCCCATCCATGCAAACTAAACAAGCATCTTTTTACCAACAAGTTAAACAATATAATCGTTTGACTTTTTAAACCAATCCAATTTTTTTTTACCCACAAAAAATATTAAAAAATAACTATAATAATTTACCCATTCAAAAAAACTATATATATTTATCTTAATATCTCACTATAGTCTTCAACAGAGAAGTAATTAAGGAATCGGGCATAAAGAACTTGACTTCTCGGGCAATTAGTGGATGCTTAATTACATCCATCATTTTCGGGTCATTAACAGGTTTAATTACCCGACAGTCAACTTTTTGTTCAGGCCGGATCATTAGTCACCGTGTTAATGAGGACTAATACTTCAGAACTTGTTAACAAAATAAATAAGGCTTATATTCCTAAAGTATTAGACGCCACCTACTGTGAGCTGGTTACTCCCTGGCACCACCTGTTACCCCTGCGCCACCTGTTACTCCCTGGCGCCACCTGTTACTCCCTGGCGCCACCTGTTACTCCCTGGTACTCCCCATACCCTGGCGCCACCTGTTACACCCTGGCGCCATCTGTTACACCCTGGCGCCACCTGTTACAATCCCTGGCCCCACCCCTGTTACCCCTGACGTCACCTGTTACTCCCCTGACGTCACCTGTTACCCCTGGCACCACCTGTTCCCCTGGCGCCACCTGTTACTCCCTGGCGCCACCTGTTACTCCTGGCGCCACCTGTTACTCCCTGGTACCACCTGTTACACCCTGGCGCCACCTGTTACACCCTGGCGCCATCTGTTACACCCTGGCACCACCTGTTACTCCCTGGCGCCACCTGTTACACCCTGGCACCACCTGTTACACCCTGGCGCCATCTGTTACTCCCTGGCCCCACCTGTTACTCCCTGGCGCCACCTGTTACTCCCTGACGTCACCTGTTACTCCCTGACGTCACCTGTTACACCCTCATCACCACCACCACTATCATTATCATCATCATCACCTCACCTTCCTTTGGTCTACACTCTTAAAAGACAATTTATTTTAACCAACTCAGTATTACTCACTAAGATAATATATACCCTACAATGACTCTAAGTTTACCCCAGTCTTAC
This sequence comes from Homarus americanus, assembly GCF_018991925.1. Lineage (NCBI taxonomy): Eukaryota > Metazoa > Arthropoda > Malacostraca > Decapoda > Nephropidae > Homarus > Homarus americanus. The sequence goes on from NW_024749663.1 coordinate 150,851, forward strand.
TAATCACTTATCTTAACAAATACCAACCATTAATTATTCCCTTTTATCATCTCATAATTTATCCTTTCCCCTTTTATCTTTCCTTCACCTCAAATTCATTCAATTGGCACATTACCCTATTGGCACCCGGTTCTTATATACCGAGGTGCCGAGTGATTCACAATTGTATTATCCCTTTATGACTCTATTTATTATTTCTCCTCTGTAATAACACAGATTCATGCTAATTGGGATAGGATATGAAGGGGGAGGAGGGGGAAACTAATGTATTTAGTTTATAACATGGTAAACTGTCGCAGCCAAACACAACTCCACAATTCCACCCTTCCCCCTCCCATAATGTTTCTCAAAAGTAAATTCTTCTTCTTCTTCTCTTTGGTTCTTCTTATTTTTCTTCTTCTTCTTCTTCTTCTTCTTCTTCTTCTTCTTCTTCTTCTTCTTCTTCTTCTCCTCTCATGACTGGCACTCTCACCTCCTTGACAAAGAAGCCATCACCCCCCTAACTGTACTCTTAAAAATAACTCTTTGGACAGTGTACTCTTAAGGATAATAATAATTTCCCTCTTTGAAAATATTCTAAGAGGGAGTTCATCTTTCAAACAGTGCTCTTGGAGACAACTTTTCATCCCTCTTACAGCAGCTTATTAATAGGAGAGAGAGAGAGAGAGAGAGAGAGAGAGAAGAGAGAGAGAGAGAGAGAGAGAGAAGAGAGAGAGAGAGAGAGAGAGAGAGAGAGAGAGCAGTCCCTTTAATACGAAAAAAATAAGGCCAAAAACAACAACAACAAAATTACTCGTAAAACACACATCAATACTCAGAACTCAATACGAAATTTAGGAAGTAAAATTAAAAATCCTTCATACGAAAAAAAATTCTGTCCGTAATTGCTCCTTGAAATCATCAATTTGACGATATTAGAGCATGAAAAATGGGTTTCATATTTCGAGTATGACTGAAGTAGATTTTTGAGTAAGAGCTTTGAAGGAGTTAATTCTGGAATGGAGAGAGAGAGAGAGAGAGAGAGAGAGAGAGAGAGAGAGAGAGAGAGAGAGAGAGAGAGAGAGAGAGAGAGAGAGAGAGCATTATTGGTCAAAATCGAGAGAGGTGACAGGAGTGGATGGATAAGAAAAAGACGAATGATTAATGAGAAGAGGGTAGAGATGGCGTGCGTTAACCACCCACCCACCCACCCACACACACACACACACACACACACACACACACACACACACACACACACACACACACACACACACACACTGGAGGTGGTAAAGACCATCACAAGTAAGGAGATACGTAGTAAGAGACCTGAACCACTTTAAGACCCTGATCTCCGACCCCTGAGGAACCCTAAAATAGCTCAACACATGTTAGTAGTAGTGATGATGTCTACCAGGTCTAGAGTGGTTTAGAGTGTTTAAAAGTTGTGAGATATTGTGTGTGTGTGTGTGTGTGTGTGTGTGTGTGTGTGTGTGTGTGTGTAGAAGAGATGCTAAAAGTGTGTTCATGTGTGTGTACAGGAGACGTTATCAGGATAATGGAATAAGAAATACACCCATACACTCATAAACCCACCCACACACACCACAAACCCACCCAAAAACCCACACACCCACAAACCCACCCACACACCCACAAACCCACACCTTGACGAGATAGGTGGCGACATTATCCCTCCGGCTAAGTGATATAAAAGAGAAAACAGGTTATTAAAGGGAGAGAGGGAGAGGGTGATGAAAGTGTAGAGAGAGAACTGATAAAGAGAAACAGGAAGAGAGGGAAGGGGTGATAAGGGTAAGAAGGAGGACGTGTAGAGAGGGGGAAGAGGTGATAAGAAGGAGAAGACGAAGGAAGTGTAGAGAGGGGGAAGAGGTGATAAGAAGGAGAAGACGAAGGAAGTGTAGAGAGGGGGAAGAGGTGATAAGAAGGAGAAGACGAAGGAAGTGTAGAGAGGGGGAAACATGATAAGAAAGAAGGAATATAGTGAAAAATTACAATTAAGAAAGGGAAGAGGGGTGGACGCTAAATGGGAAACGAAGGGGAATTGAAGAAGGGGAGGTGAGAAAGGGATAATATCAGAGAGGGTGAGAGAGTTAAATAGAACTGGGAATTAAAAAGGTCAAAAGAGGGAAGAGGAGGAAGAAGAGGAGGAGGAGGTGAGGAGAGGAGGAGGAGGAGGAGGAGGAGGAGGAGGAGGAGGAGGAGGAGGAGGAGGAGGAGGAGGAGGAGACACAGTGGGAGGAGAATAAAATGACAAATCACATCACCTGTTGACCGGGACAAATAAAAAAACTCATACATCTAAAGACGTCTCTCTCTCTCTCTCTCTCTCTCTTTCTTTCTCTGCCCCACCCCATCTTACGCCCCATCTACCTTCCTCCCCATCCGCTGTCTGGCGCCGCTGCCCCTACCTCATGGCGCCAGGCAGGGGGGGACATATGAGGCCAGGGCGCCACTATGTTGTTGTGGTGGCGACGAGATGGAGAGGGGAGGGGGAGAGGGAGAGTGAGGGGAGAGAAGAGGGGAGGGGAGGGGAGGGAAGTGTAATACATACCTACAGCTCCCCATGGGACAGTTTATCATTCTGTGTGAGGTGATGGAGGTGATGGAGTGACGGGAAAGAGTGTCGGAGATAAGTGACTGACGGAAAGGGTGTGACGGTGGTGAGGAAATGACGGGGAGGTGGCTAGGGGGAGTGACGGAGAGTGACAGGAATAACAAAGAGGGATAACGGAAGTGACGGAAACAGGTGGCAGGAGTGACAGGGTGGAGTCAGGGAGGAGTGACGGAGAAGAGTGAGAGGAGTGACGGAGACAAGAGTGACGGAGACAGGAGTGACGGAGACAGGAGTGACGGAGAGGAATGACAGAAGTGACGATGGAGAATTGACAAGAATGGCGGACGGGAGTGACGGAGAGGAGTAACGGGAGTAACGGGGAGGGTCAGAAAGGATGTATATATTAACAGGTATGAAGGAAGTGGTCGTGCTGTCAAGAATCATCAACCAGACCCCATAGAGAATTGACACACAAACACACACACACACACACACACACACAAACACACACACATTTTTCCTCAAGTATATAATGTAAGTGTGTGTGTGTGTGTGTGTGTGTGTGTGTGTGTGTAGTGAAGCGTACACACGATGACCTACTAATATTATCATATGTATTTATAGTGACACCCTCCACACACACACACACACACACACACACACACACACACACACACACACACACACACACACACGCTGGTCAATGCGTAGAAACTACAGCTACCTGGAGGAATGAGTATAACAAACACAAGGTAAGACACGGGAGTAGATACACACACACACACACACACACACACACACACACACACACACACACACACACACACACACACAGGTTTGACTAATGATGACTCCACATGGACCACTTCTCACCACACAAACATTGGGACAGGGGGACAGATCAGGGTGTTGATGGGGGGGGGGGCAGAAGGAAAAAGAAAAGAGGGGGGAAGAGGGGGGTGACGTCAGTGTCTCCTCAGGCAGTGCTTCTGACACCAGCAGGCTCAGTAGGGGTGGGTAGGGGCACTCACACACCAACCATCCACAAAGCATTCAAAGGCATCCACAGAGAACTGATAACAGGGTGTAGTTGGCAGCAGGGGAGGGAGGCAGGACTTGTGCTGTGGACAAGGGTGTGTGTAGTGGGCAAGGTCTGAGTGTGTGTGTGTGAGAGAGAGAGAGAGATGAGAAGGAAGGAGAGAATGATAAAATGACGTGAGAATAGCGACGTAAAGTAAATATCCCATTAATTAAAATGATTAGAGTACTTTAAAAGTAATTAGGGGTAAATTGTCCCATCCTACCTCCCCTCTCATCATAATAGAGAAACAACACCACACCTGTCTCCTCATACCTGTACTAATGACCTCCTGTCTACCTGCCTTTACCTGTGTTATGGTTATGGTGGACGGTGGGAGAATGTTTATTTCTTGTGTGTGTGTGTGTGTGTGTGTGTGTGTGTGTGTGTGTGTGTGTGTGTGCAGTAGTAGTACCTCTTGTGTTTACACTTGGTGACGACGGACATGTTGGCACCCGTCTTCTCTCTCTCTCTCTCTCTCTCTGTTTGTCCGTCTCTTTTTATCAATTTCTCTTATTCTTCCTTCCCTCTCCCTTTGTTTATCGACTATCAAGGTGAATACATTGGTCTATCTATCTATCTATCTATCTATCTATCTATCAATCTATCTATCTATCTCTCTATCTATCTCAGTCAGGGATCAACTGGGAGATCTCACTTCCCTTCGTCCTCTTCATCAATTTTCTTCTGTCCTTCTTTGTTCTCTCCCCTCATTCTCTCTTTATTTCTCCCCTCTTGCTCTCTTTATCTCATTCTCTCTCTCTCTCTCTCGTTCCCACTTTATCCCTACCTTTATTTTCGCCTCATTCTCTGATCTTTTCTCCCCTTCCATTTCTCTCCACCTATACTCTTCCTTCCTCCCCGCTTTTCTCTCTCTCTCTCTCTCTCTCTCTCTCTCTCTCTCTCTCTCTCTCTCTCTTCATTTTGCACACTTTCTCAGCTCTTCCTCTGTCCTTCCCTTCCTCTTTATTCACTTTATCTTTCCCATTCATCCCCTCCCTCCCTTTCTTCTCATTTCCTAACTCTCCTACTCCTTTATCTTCTGACTTCATTAGCCCCACCTTCCTCCCTCTCTCACCCTCCCTCCTTCCCCCTCTTCCTCCCACCCACCTACCCATTAACCCTCTCTCACACCTACTTACTCACGTACCCACTAACCCACTTACCACCCATCTACCCTCCCCCCTATCATCCATTCTCCCACCCACCCACCACCCACCCACCCACCTATCCACCCAACATCACACACCTCAATAAATATTTACTATACACACCCCCAACACCTGGACGTGAACTCTTTCAGGTGTAACAAGACCTACACACCACACTAAAAACCATCATACACACATACATGCATAATGAATGAATCAATCAATCAATCAATCAATCAATCAATGTCTATCTATCAATCTATTTCTTGATATGACTGGTGATTCCCGGATCTTTACTTAGAGAGTTGCTTACTGTAGTTACCTTACTTTTAAATTACTTTCCATACCTACTTTAAACTACTTTTTTGTTTTTACTTTCTCCCATAATCATTTTATTATATTTTCCTTTACGTTACATCATTTTACTTACTTTATCAATTAGTTACTTAGTTAATTACTTTTTGGTATATATATTTTCCTTACCTTAAAATCCTGACTTGTTTAATTTACTTTTTTTTATTTAAACATTATTCTCAAATTAATCTAAACGCTTTACTTACTAGAATATTTACTTCAAGTCATTTACTTTACAATACTTAACTTACTTCAATATTTACTTATATTTTGCCTTACCGACTAACTCCCTTTCACATACTATATAAATTACATCCTATTAAAACGTGTTGACCTGTTGACATAGACTTGAGAACACGTTGCTAGCTCTCCCAGACACACACTTCACCTGCTGCCCCCTCCTTCCCCTTCCACCCATGACCACACTTCACCTGCTGCCCCCACCTTCCCTTCCCCAACCACTTCACCTGCTGCCCTCCTTCCCTTCCCCCAACCACACTTCTTTCCTTCCCCCAACCACACTTTACCTGCTGCCTCCTTCATCCCCTCTCCAGACCCCACTTCGCCTGCTGCAACCTTCCTGGCTAAACACACCCGTTAGTAGCCCCCTCCTTCCCCCTACCCAGACACACTTCGTCAACTACCCCCTCCTCTCCCCCACCTCCCTCCCCGGACAGACTTGTTACACTTCATCTCGGGGACATTTGTTTATTTCAGGGTCGTGTAGATTAATGTCGCGACACTTGTTCATTTCAGGGTCACACGTGTAAGATTAATGCTAGTGTTTATCTCTTACACAAACGGTGATATTTAATTGTGATTCGTCAAGGTTTCCAACACACACACATACACACACACACACACACACGCACACACACACACACACACACACACACACACACACACACACACACACACCATATACATTTATATTACCATATGTCATCGAGGTTCTTAAATTCCAATGATAAACACCTGCAACTTTAACAACAACAACAACATAATAATAATAATAATAATAATAATAATAATAATAATAATAATAATAATAATAATAATAATAATAAAATAATAATAATAATAATAATAATAGTAATAATAATAATAATAATAATAATAATAATAATAATAATAATAATAATAATAATAATAATAATAATAATAATAAAAATAATAATAATAATAACAACAATAATAATAATAATAATAATAATAATAATAATAATAATAATAATAATAATAATAATAATAATAATAATAATAATAATAATAATAATAATAATACATGATTCTTAGCATTTTCTGCATAAAATGTTCTTGTTGAATATATAGGTACTATTATTATTATTATTGCTGTTGTTATTGTTCCCCGGTCAACGTGATGACAGGTGACTCCCATGGCTCTGACCTCTGACCAATATCCAACAAAACACACAATAGGCTTCAACAGATGATCCAGCTGAACCTATTGTTTGTGTTTGAAGGTGATAGATGGGTCAAAGAGTGTGGCAGCTGCAGCACACACACACACACACAGTGTCCCCATGACCACGTAAGGTCCTTCATATCAACACCCGAGGACGAGTTACTACACCGCGCGAACACCACACCACTCGATGTCTCCATGACCAGCGGCCAGCCCAGGCCCGGGCCATCAACTGCAAATTATAATAATTTGTATGTTCAATTCATGTTCCTTTTTCTTTCAGTAATGAAAGCTTTTGTTAAACGACCCACCTACCCCACGTCTTTGTATGTAATAAGTCAATTTTGTCCAATGTATACTTTCAGTCTTCGGGCTGCAGAACTTTTTCAATAAACCGTTAATTATTATTATTATTATTATTATTTTTACACACACACACACACCTGATATAGGACTTCATGTAGGCCTATCAATGTCAATTTCAATATTTCTTTCGGTCGTACAAAAATAAAAAACATGAATGACTTAAAAAAAAACATAAAAACAAAACACAGTAAAAGACTTAACTAATTATAAGAAATACTACGATAATGATTTTATATTATATATAGATGATATATAGACATACACCCCACAGCCTATGAAATGTATATACTGATGACACATAACAAAATACTGAGGTCATATAATTTATACTACATTGTATATTAAAGGTTATGGAAACATTCACTTAGAAATATACTCGACCTATCATGCCTAAGCTATCCTAATCTAACCTAACCATCCAACTCAACCCAACCCAACCCACCTCAACCTAACCCACCTCAACCCAACCCAACCCACCTCAACCCAACCCAACCCAACCCAAACAAACCTAACCTAACCTAATCTAACCCAACCCAACCACCTCATACCAACCCAACAATCCAACCAAATCAAACCTAACCCACAAGGTATAGAAAATAACCTTCCTTCCCATCGACACTGATATGAAATTATTGAAAAAAAAAATTACAAAAAGAGAGAAAAATAGCGATAAAAGAAAGAATGAAATAGCGTGAACTGATAAAAGAAAGAAGAAAGAACCAATATTTACTGAAAAAGAAAACAGCGCCTAACGTACAATCAGACTCCGCTTCACACTCTCTCACACTGCTGCTGCAAAATGTGTGAGAGATGTGAATTTTTCTTTCTGTCACCGAGATGGAAAAATCTATTTCAATTTTTTACTCAGGCACAAACTATGCGATGATTGTGTTTAGGCACGCGAGAGAGAGAGAAATAAACAGACAGACAGATAGACAGACAGGCAGACAGACAGATAGACAGAGGAAAAGAGAGAAAGTCACACAGAAAGACAGAGACACAAAAGACAGACAGACAAACAGAAAGACATAGACAGACAGACACAAACAGACAGATAGGTAAACAGAAACAGAGACAGACAGACAGAGCGTAAATAGGAGTCAATCCCCTTAAAATCTTCCATTAGGTATAAAACATATCCTAAAATATTTGTGAAAGTCCCATTTAACGAGTTAACCAACAGACAGACAGACAGACAGACAGACACACACACACACACACACACACACACAACAGATGACTGGGTTAATTGCAGGCAGGTAAAACGGGGAAGGAAGAGGAGAAGGAAGAGAAGAAGGAAGAGGAGGAGAGGAGGAGGAGGAGGAGGAGGAAGAGGAGGAGGAAGAGGAAAACTAGCAACACTAAATGCCCCCTGGCTTAACCTCGCACACCTAATTAACAGTGAAGCTCGTGGACAGTGGTGCAAGACGGCGAGGCAAGGTAGTGATTGTGGGGCAAGGTGGCGGGGCAAGGTGGCGGTGGCAGGTGGCGGGCAAGGTGGTGGGGCAAGTTGATGGGGCAAGGTGATGGTGCAAGTTGATGGTGTAAGATGGAGGGGCAAGGTGGCGGGGCAAGTGGTAGGGTAATAAGGTGGCGGGGCAAGGTGATGGTGCATGGCGGTGAGGCAATTTTGACCCGTTGAGTATGATGAGTTAACCCCTTGAGTACGATGAGTTAACCACTTGAGTACGATGAGTTAACCACTTGAGTACGATGAGTTAACCACTTGAGTACGATGAGTTAACCACTTGAGTACGATGATTAAAAACCCTTGAGTACAACGTTGTGAACTCAAAGGATTAGATATCTACTGCAAGGTATCAAACATTGTGCTCAGGACTTGGGGGGAAAAAAAAATAAGGAAGTTGATACAAGAAAATACCGGAAGATGGTGCAAGAAAACAAGGAGGGATGAAGCAAAGAGAAAACAAGGAGGATGAAGCAAAGAAACAAAGGAGGATGAAGCAAAGAAAACAAGGAGGATGATGCACGAGAAGCAAGGAGGATGGAAGCAAAAACAAGGAGGATGAAGCAAAGAAAACAGGATGAAACGAAAACAAGAGGATGATGCAAGAAAACAAGGAGGATGAAGCAAAAGAAAACAAGGAAGTTGATGCAAGAAAACAAGGAGGATGAAGCAAGAAAACAAGGAGGATGAAGCAAGAAAACAAGGAGGATGAAGCAAGAAAACAAGGAGGATGAAGCAAGAAAACAAGGAGGTTGATGCAAGAAAATAAGGAAGAGGATGCAAGAAAACAAGGAGGATGAAGCAAGAAAACAAGGAGGTTGATGCAAGAAAATAAGGAAGAGGATGCAAGAAAACATGAAAGTAAATGAGACGGAAAAGCAACGCAGAACAGGTGAACAGGTCTTGCCTCTCTCTCTCTTTCTCAGACACACTCAGATACACACACACACACTCTTCTCCACCTCCTACTCCTCCTCGCCAGCACACACACTCCTCCTCCTCCTCCTCGCCGCCACCAGCACATCCAACGCTTTACATATAAACACGTGATTAGTTCTGGGAGGTTAGCATACCTGTAGCTGCCTGGCCAGGTTAAAGATCCGGACCACAAGATAGATTAGTTGGTTTAAAGACTGGCATTTACCATTCTTCTTCATGTATACCTCCTCCTTCTTCTTCTTCTTCCTTGTGTTTTTCTTATTATCATTTATTATTATTTCTTCTTCCTCTTCTTCATGTTCCTCATTCTATATCTAGCTCTTGTGAGACCACACTTGGATTACACAGTTCAGTTCTGGTCACCGTATTACAGAATGGATATAGAATCCCTAGATTGAATTTCGAGAAGATTGACGAGACTAATCCCGGGCATTAGGAACCTCGAGTACAGAGACAGGTTAAAACATCTTAATCTGCACTCCCCCGAGAGACGTAGGGCGAGGGGCGATGTGATAGAGATGTAAACAAAGGGGACATAACAAAGGTACTCAAACTATCCAACCAGGAGCTAACTCGTAACAATGGTTTTAAATTAGACAAATTTACATTTAGGAGCGAAAGAGGTAAACATTGGTTTGCAAATAGAGTAGTGGACAAGTGGAACAAGTTACCGAACATCATAATTAATTCGAATACGCTGGACAGCTTCAAACATAGGTTGGATGGATATATGAGTGATAGGGGTTGGGTGTAAATGGAACTGCCCAGTATGGGCCAATAGGCCCGCTGCAGTTTCCTCAATTCTTATGTTCTTCTTCGTGTTCCTTCTTCTTCTTCTTCATCATGTTCCTTCTCCTTCTTCTTCTTTTTCTTAAACTTATTATTTCTTCTTCTCCTTCTTCATCAACAAATTCTTTCATTAATCACGTACTGTACTTGACGATTTGCTCCCAATAAAGTTCACAATTTACGGCACTAGAACAACGTGCTTCAGCCCTCGATATCCACGACCTCTTAAACACCCGGATTCTTACCTGCTAAACACCGGTATTATTGCCTACTCAGCGAGGGGAATTACCTGCTAGACACCGAGCTTATTCCCTGCTAAGGAGGTGAATTATTTCCAGTCGCGATGGTTGTTGCCGCTTAACACTCCGGTTCTATCTTCAGGTGTGTCATTATTTGTTACGACATTACTACACCTGAGGACTGAGAGTTGTTACAAGAACATAATAAGACATTAGCGGCCCCCCCTCCAAGAGCTTACTGTACTGCAATTAATGGTTAAATACCTTATAGCTGACCTATCTTAACCCCCTAACATAACGTGTACTTAACCTAATCTAAAATAATGATAACCTAACCTAACTAAATCTATCCTACCCTCCCCTACCGAAACCTATAACCTACTCTCCCCTACCTCGATCAAACCTAACCTACCCTCCCCTTCCTTAACCTAACCTACCCTCCCTAACCCTACCCTCCTTGTAACTTCTTGCATGCAGCCTTCCTTCTAACCCTACCTCCCTTCCCTTCCTTCTTCCTCATGCCTTCTTCCTCCTTGTCCTTCTTACCTCCTTCCCCTTAGCTTCTTCCTACCCTCCCTTCCTCCAACTAACCTACCCTCATGTCACTTCTTCTCCTCCCCTCAAGTAGCATTAGATGTAAAAAGCTGGGGTACCTAATCGTCAGGTGATCGCCCACTACCGTACGTCAAGAGGATTACCGCCGCCTCAGCTGGTGTTAAGGGCCGCGGCAGGAGCCCCATGAGGGTAAAAATACTTCCTTGCCTGAAATTATAATAGTGAGCCGCACAAGTTTGGTCGTTGTTTGGGTCAAGTGAAGATTTGGCCGGCGCCTTAACTTATTTCACCTGAAGATTAAATATCCTCACACTAACCTAACCTATCCTAAAGCTAACCAAACCTAACCTAACCCTAACCTAACCCAACCTAACTTAATCTACTCTAATCTAACTTAATGTAACTTAACCTAAACTTAACCAAACAAAAATAATCTAACCCTAACCTAACCTAACCCAACTTAATCTACTCTAATCTAACTTAACCAAACAAAAATAATCTAACCCTAACCTAACCAAACTAAAACTAACTTAACCTAACAGCCCCCAGGTAGTGTTAGGGTGTGTAATCTTCAGGTGAGCCATGAACACTGCCTTACCTGTGTGATTATAATACTGAGCTGCTAAACTTTGACCATTTTCTTCCTCCTCTTCACTTTGTTTGGTAAAGTTGGTCAGTTTTTCTCACACTGGTTGCTATAGCCTCTCCTTCCCTTCTTCTTTCTTACCCTCCCTCCTTCCTTCCTTCTTTCTTTCTTTCCTTCCTTCTTTCCTTTCTTTACGTTCTATCCATCTGTCCTTCCTTATTTATTTCTTTCCTCCCTTCCTCCCGTCTTTCCTTTCCTACACTTTCCTTCCCTCCTCGCCTCCTTTCTCCTCTTGTGATCATCCTTATTCCTTCTTTTCCTCCTCCCTTTCCCCATCTCCTCCTTCCATCCCCTTCCTCTTGTGGTCATCCTTCCTCCCTCCTCCCCGCCTCTCTTGCTCCCTCCTCTCCTTATCTTTCCCGTTTTTATTTCTCCTGTTCTCCTTCTGTCATGTCTCCTCCTCTTCTTACTCTCCTTCCCCTTCCACCTGGTTCTCTTCATCTTTCATTTTTTATGCTTCTATTTCTTATATTTATTCGTTTATACAGTATATCCCTCTGTTTGTTTATATGTCAAGCCTAAACTCTCTCTCTCTCTCTCTCTCTCTCTCGTGCCCATACAATTTATTCTTCGCTACTAGTCTCTCATCTCCCTTCATACTTATCTCTCCTCTGTCCCCTCCCCTTCCATCCCTCCTCTCCCTCCCTACCCCCCATCTCTCACACTCCCTTCCTCCTTCCCTCCCTCCCTACTCCTTGCCTGGACCCTCATTACAATTCACGGGGGCAGTTTGGTGTGGCGACGCCTGTCCTATCTCACCAGCGCCTCCACGTCCTAAAATCATGTCCGAATCTGTTTATACACCGTCCCTTAACGTGGTGTGGCGACCCCCTGTTGTACCTGGTGTGTGTGTGTGTGTGTGTGTGTGTGTATGTGTGTGTGTGTGTGTGTGTGTGTGTGTGTGTGTGTGTGTGTGTGTTTCCCCAACAATTAATCAACAATCTTTACCTCAATAATTAAAATCCACCAACACTAGTATCCTTCCAAACCAATCCATTCTCTAAAATATTCTCATTACAACAACAACCACAACCACAACAACGACACAGTTCCTCTACCACAACAACAGACAAGGTTCCCCTACCACAACAACAACAGGAGCAGACACAGTTCCTCTACCACAAAAACAGACACGGTTCCTCGACAACAACAACAACAGCAGACATAGTTCACCTACCACAACAACAACAAAATACAAGGTTCCTCTACCACTTATCCAACACGCAGTATCGTACAGTGTTGCTACCTGGTGTTGGACCCTCGTGATTACAATGACCAGGAGAGAGAGAGTTCAAATTTTAACTCTATCTTATTTTCATTCCACCTTACCTACTAACTTACTTACTTTCTTAGTTCTTGCTTACTTACTTATTACTTATTTATTCCTTTCATGTCTATCTGAAGTAAGGGGGGGATTCTTGATTTTTCTTTTCATTCGTATACGGTTTTAACTTAAAGAGAAATGAAGGGAAACATGTTGAATGTGTTGAATGAATGTGGCGAATATATGTGTTGAATGAATGTGGCGAATGTACTGAATGTGGCCTGTTATAAGCAATACAGTGGTAACAAGATTTCCCCAGTATTCCTCACCTAAACAGTTGCTTCCATCAGTGTGGTCAGTGAGGGTTGGTGAGAGGTCAAAGAGCTATGGGGATAAGTGCTGATTGGTCCTGGGGTCAAGTCAGGTCAGTAAGAACCATATAGGAGACTGAGGTCAAGTCAGGTCAGTAAGAACCATATAGGAGACCGAGGTTAAGTCAGGTCAGTAAGAACCATATAGGAGACTGAGGTCAAGTCAGATCGGTGAGAACCATAGGAGCCTGAGGTCAGATCAGGTCCCGGGGTCAAGTCAGGTCAATGATTCCGATTTACCCCCGCCGGTTGTACAGGTCAACAGGTCACGAAGGGAGGTGTAACAGGTCCCAAGTCCAAGGCAAGCAGGCCAGGAGGAGCACCGCAGGAAGCAGGTCTCCAATAACAGGCTGTTGCTCGTCACTCGGCCACTCTGAGACCCTCTGTGGGTGTAGGACAGTCGACCTGCACCCTCACATCCTGTATCATACTACCTCCTCACCACACACCCTACACCTCACCACACACCCTACACACCTCACCACACACCCTACACACCTCACCACACACCCAACACACCTCCCCACACCCTACACACCTCACCACACACCCTACACACCTCACCACACACATCTCACCAGCATTTAATTGATCTTATTAGGAACCTGTATATGTATGTACTGTATGTATGTATGTATGTATGTAAATGTTCTTCAGGCTCGTGTACGTATATGTAAGTGTTGAAGCTGGTGTGTATATTTGCATGTAAGTATGTGTGTAAATTTCTCCTCCAAAACGCCCGGGCCGAGTTTACTAACCTGTCAATACCACACACACCAAAATTCGTGAAGCAATTTCCTCGTGTTACCCTCAGGTGTCCTCCCCCTCCCCCTACCCCTCCCCTTACCCATCCCATTTACTCCTCCTCTCCCACCTACCCCTGCCCTTCACTCCTCCTCTCCCCTCTCCTCACACTGGCTCTCCTCTCAGTCCGCCCCCTCCCCCCTCTCCCTCTCCTCCAGGTTCTCCCCTCACCCTTCCTTTCTCCTCCCTTTCCCACCACCTGATTCACCCCCTCCTTCTCGTTCTCCCATCTCCCTTCTTCTCCCTTTATCTCGACTTTCCATGTTTCTTCCTTCCTCTTCATCCCCTCACCCTTTTCTCCCTACCTCCCTTCTTCCCTCGCTACCCCCCCCCCCCGCCTGGATTGTGGGTGGTGAAATGAAGTGGACAGGTTTCCTGATATCTTACAGGAATTAATTGCTAGACCCATCACCACCACCCACTGTGTCTGGCAGGTGCAGGGGGTGGTAGTGGTCAGTTATCCAGAGATGGTACAGTGAGGTAGTGGTCATGAGTGGTGGTTGTGGTTAAAATGATGGCGGGAGAGGAGAAAACATATAATGAGTAGAAGATGATGATAAGGAGAAAGACAATGGATAATTAAAGCCGATGGTGAAAGGAACAGGAATGCTCTCTCTCTCTCTCTCTCTCTCTCTCTCTCTCTCTCTCTATGGACTTGAGCTACAGTCAGCATAGGTCAATCGGATGGCACAGAGGGAAGACTGCCTCTTGTGACGATCATATAAGTGGACATCTCTCTTGATCTTACAGATGTACAGTGAAACTTGAATTTATTATGAGGTACAGGACTAATTCACACACACACACACACACACACAGGGACTCATAGACAAGAAGATAGAGAAAGGAAAAACCGAGAGAGACAGATAAAGACGCAGATTTAGAGAAAACAAAGGAGAGAGTAAAAGTTAATGAGAGAGAGAGAGAGAGACCCTGACCTTCCTAACACCTTGCCGGAGGATGTTAAATATTAAAGGGTCACAAGCACCAAACAGAAGAAGCGTGTAGAGCCAGTCAGTCAGTCAGTTATTCACACTCTGTTAGTCAACCAGTCAGTCAGTCAGCGAGGCTCTCACCAGTCCCTCACACGTGAAACTAGCAGACTGGTGCACGTGAGGAAAGCTTTTAATGGACGAGATAGAGGGAAAAGTGAGCAAAATTTACTCCCACTGCTGGTTCAGGGAAAGCGTTGGGGGCTCCGGAAAACAAGACATTTCACTAGTGAGTTTTCAGAACACCGGGAACAGTGAGTCTGGTCTGTGTCTGTGTGTGTGTGTGTGTGTGTGTGTGTGTGTGTGTGTGGATCATATTCGATTTTTGTTTAAACACTGGAGTACACTGTAGCAAGCCTGACACAGTAAATACCTGTACACCGTGGCTAACAGTGTGTGTGTGTATGTATGTGTGTGTGTGTGTGTGTGTGTGTGTGTATGTGTCTCTGTGTGTGCGTGTGTGTGTGTGTGTGTGTGTGTGTGTGTGTGTGTGTGCTGTGGTAAGCCATACGTATAGTTTTTTTCTTCTATTTTGGGGGGAATGTTAAAAGTGTAGTGTGCGGTGGTCGAATGGATACAACTCTCGCTAACTGTCCAAAGGATCGCTTTTCCCACAACTAGGACACTCCCGAGTGACCCAGCTGTGAATGGGTACCTGACTTTAGTTGGTGCAGTAAAGGTGGTAGAGTGAGGGTCGGCCACGCTGCCTCCTTGTACAGTATACCCAAAGTTTAGTATTCACCGTGCAGTAGTCACAGTGCCTCTAACGGCCCACCTAACTTACGGCGCCCACTTCCACTTATTTGATATAAAAGGAAAGAAAACGTTCATGGATAAAAAAAAAAAGAACACAAAGAAAAACCTAGAAATCTTGGAATGAAACACAAAACGAGTTAAATTTTCAATGATTAACCATAAACAATGTATCTAACACCATGAAGACACGCCCTGACACTCCTGCAGTAGTGGTGTCGACAGTAGCACCGGACACACACACACACACACACACACGCACACACACACACACACACACACACACACACACACACGCACACGCACGACCGCTGCTGTATGGGAATGACTGCAGCAACGTGGCCAACTCTGACCAAACTCACGTCGACTCCAGTGACTTTATATACCTAGTCTCAGGTAGTGTTACGAGCAATAGACAGATCTCAGGCTTTATTTTATATTCCCAGTAGACCAGTACATAAAAAGAGGTCATTTACTACAACACACACACACACACACACACACACACACACACACACACACACACTAATAAGGTCACCCACAGAAGGTCAACACAACCTCACCAGATGTTTCTAAAGGTTATATATGTAAACATTAGTGTCAGAAGCCTTTAACCCTGTACCCGAGGACACTGTGGAGTCATTTACGAAGAGTACAACTCTATCGTGTCTTGTACGGGTCTTCTCTTTCCGAACTGTTTTCTTTTATTACGAAGTGATTAACGTTATGATACCGGACTGTTATATAAGTCTCTGATGGTTAAAGCTATGGTAAGGTTAGGTTAATGAGGTTTATCTTGGTTAAAGTTAGGATAGGTGGGGATAGGTTACGGTTAGGTTAGCTTATCAAGGTTAAAGTTAGGATAGGTGGGGATAGGTTAAGGTTTAGTTTAGAGTAGGTTAGGCTAGGTTTATCTAGGTTAAAGTTAGGATAGGTGGGGAGAGGTTAAGGTTAAGGTTTAGAGTAGGTTTGGTTAGGTTTATCTAGGTTAAAGTTAGGATAGGTGGGAATAGGTTAAGGTTTAGTTTAGGTTAAGGTTAGGTTAGCTTTGGTTTATTTAGGTCTATGGTTAGGTAAGGTGGGGTTAAGGTTAATATACGGAAACATTAACCTCTGCTTCTATGTCAGTCAATACGTGCCCAACATCCCTATAGTCAGTGAAGCTCGTGCCCTTACCCAACACCTGCTGGGTATCCTTGGGAAGTTGGGCATCCTCCTTGGGTATCCTTGGGTATCCTACATTCTCCATTCATCACGTTCATCTTGCATTCCATCTATTCAGTTCCTGCACCATATCCTTACTCAACATACCACGTGTCTTTACTCACACCCACCCTAACCTAACCTAACCTAACCTAACCTAACCTAACCTAACCTAACCAACCTAACCTAACCTAACCTAACCTAACCACCCACGCTACCATCACCATTCTTACTTAACATTCATCCTTGTTCTCATTCTCAGGTTACAATTGTTACTTTATTCATAGCTTTGTATGTGTGTGTGTGTGTGTGTGTGTGTGTGTGTGTGTGTGTGTGTGTGTGTGTGTGTGCCTCAACAACACAGGCCTGTAAGCACGTCTTCTAAGTTACTAGTTATTACACTATAGTCATTACACATTAAAAAAAAAGAGAGAGAGAGAGATAACATGCCACTGTTGTAAGGTGGGTAATGCTCCAGGTAAGGGTGAGTAATGCTCCAGGTAAGGGTGAGTAATGCTCCAGGTAAGGGTGAAATAAATATGGGGTGCTTAATCTTCATGAGACCCGCTTTCATAATTATCAACACCACTACTACTACTACTACTACTACTACGGTACTACTACACTACTACTACTACTACAGTACTACTATCGTCATTATTACCATCATTCCTGTTATTACACCACTTAACTCCCTCTCATCCTCCCTCCCTCCCTCCCTCCCTCCCTCCCTCCCTCCTACGTGATCCATCTCAGTGCGAAAGAGGAATGAGTTGTCCCCTAATGGAGAGAGGGAGGGAGGGAGGGAGGGAGGGTGATAAGAGCGTGCCAGTCGTGACCATCTGCAGCCCCCTACGCTGGGTGTCGTCGCCTCAAGGACTACACGTGCTGCCTGGAGGAGGAGAGAGGTGGGAGAGGGAGGGAGGGAGATGTCGGGGGGCGTGCTGGAGGAGGAGGAGGATGGTATAGGGGATGTGCAGGAGGTGAGGGGGAGGTGTGAGAGGAAGGAAGGGGGAGGATGGTGTTTGGGAGGTGCGGAAGGAGGTTGTTGGTGCCTAGGAGGAGGAGGTGTGGGGAGGAAAGGGAGGTGGGTAGGGGGTGCAGGAGGTGGGAGATGGTTCAGTAGGGTGCTAGAGTAGGGGAGAAATGGGGCGGGGAGAGGTGGAATAGTGGTGGTAGGGTGGAGGACGGAGGAGGAAAAGCTGATGCGTGCGGTGGGTGAAGGGGCGTGGAGGAGGCGTTGAAGGGGCAGGGAGGCGTTGAAGGGGCGGGGAGAGGCATTGAAGGGGCGGGGAGGCGTTGAAGGGGCGGGAGGCATTGAGGGTGAGGAGGCGTTGAAGGGGCAGGAGAGGCATTGAAGGGGCGTGGAGAGGCGTTGAAGGGGCGTGAGAGGCGTTGAAGGGTGGGGAGAGGCGTTGAAGGGGCGGGGAGAGGCATTGAAGGGGTGGGGAGAGGCGTTGAAGGGGGTGGGGAGAGGCATTGAAGGGGCAGGGAGGAGGCATTGAAGGGGCAGGAGGAAGGCGTTAGCGAAGGGCGGGGAGAGGCGTTGAAGGAGTGACGGGGAGAGGTGTTGAAAGGGCGGAGAGAGGCGTTGAAATGGCGGGGAGATGCGTTGAAAGGGCGGGGAGAGGCATGAAAGGGACGAGGAGGGGCATTGAAAGGGTGAAGAGGGGCGGTAAAGAGAGGGAATTGATGGAGGGTTCGCGGAGAGGGAGGGAGGGAGGGAGGGAGGGAGGCTATCAGAACCCTCCACTTATTGGACGCGTGACCATCTGTGAGTGGATGAGGGGTCGCCTGTATCTCGACAAAACTGGGTAAGTGGGGGACCAGTTAAGTGACTGAATACGTTGAGTGACTGGCGAGAGGTTAACTGTGTTGAGTCATTGTACTGAGTGACTGTTGAGTGACAAGACTGTGCGGAGAGACTGACGTGCGAGTGGCTAGTAAGAGACTTGACTGTACTGCGTGACTGGCAGGATAAATAACTGTACTGTAGAGGTGTAATACATCTCTCATCTAACTCGCAGGAAAGTCGACGAACAGTACGGGTTAAGTAAACACGCTACGTCACTGATGAACACACACATAACAAAAATAAAAACGAAAAAATAACAAAAGAGAAGATTATGGAAAAACAACAACACGATGATAGAATCCTGAGAAGACAAAAGGTTACACACACACACACACACACACACACACACACACACACACACACACACACACACACACACACACATATGTAGAAGCACAAACAAACACAAGCAACATTTTCATGCACCGCCTTTATAAACAGAGAGAGAAATAAACATTCACGGGTTTAAACACCCACTCCAAAACACAAATACACAAACAGGAAAAAACAGACTCAATAAACCGTGATGAATAAACACTCTCACACGGTCAACCTGGCAGTGTGTGTGTGTGTGTGTGTAATAACAATAACAATAAAAATAATAACAATAACAATAATAAAAATAATAATAATAATAATAATAATAACAATAATAATAATAATAATAATAATAATAATAATAATAATAATAATAATAATAATAATAATAATAACAACTAACGTTTTATTGAAAGAACGTGAGTCAAATGGCTGAAAATATACAGTTATGTGATTGGGGAATGGACCACTTGATTGACAAATAACATACAAGTAACATAAGTGATACAAATATGATATACAATTATAATAACACGGTGGGGAGAATGTCATACAGCAGGAAAATTCAACATAGTAACAGTGCAAAAGTAAGATTGGCTGGGATGTGTGTGTGTGTGTGTGTGTGTGAACCCTGGCGTCACACATGCACACACATTCACATCTCATACACACATACACCTTCCCCACACACACATATATACAGATTACCATACACTATCAACCCGCCCCCCCGACACACACGAATGATGCCCATTCACAGGGCTGCGGGAGGCAGTAGAGGGAGAGAACTGGCTGTCGATGGTAGAGGCAAGGTCGTGATCCAGGGCAGTGACTCTGGTGTTGTGTTACCGTGTGTGTGTGTGTGTGTGTGTGTGTGTGTGTGAGGGGCAGTAACGAAGTAGGTAAAGCAGGTACTGGTTAATATCAAGTCGTGTCTCAATGTCTGTCAGTGTGTCAGGTTAATGTGTCTGCGTATCTTCATGCGTCTCTCTCTCTCTCTCTCTCTCTCTCTCTCTCTCTCTCTCTCTCTCTCGGTTAATTACAAATCGATATCACCGTCAATCCAAACACTATTTCCCAGAATGCACCGCGTCAGTCCAAAACATCAACATCAATATGGTGGCCCCACTATCTACAATCCACTCAATTAACCAATCAGACTACCGTCCTCATATCTGAGGATTGGCGACCACAGTCCTCCACGCTAAACATTCTGGGGCTGTCACAGTAAAAAAAAAAAAATACAATATGGCGGTCCACTATACCCACAATGCACCGCGTCACAGTCAAAACAATAACATCCAACATGGCGGCCCCACTACCCACAATACACTGCGCCATAGTAAAAAAAAATTCATCCAACATCGCTGTCCACTCTCCCCACAATGCACCACGTCACAGTCAAAACAATAACATCCAACATGGCGGAGCACTCTCACGGAGGACGCAGCCTTTATTTACATCCATTAGGCTCAAAGAGGTTGACGCTGAGTGAATAACAAGACCAAATGGACAGTACTTTTGCTTGCGTATACAGTCACAATCCACCCCCCCCCTCCCGAGTATTTCACATTGTATATTTTTACATCCATGACGACAAAATTTCATGGAGGTGTTGGAGAGACAATTGTTGGGGAGTTTTCTGAAGTCTTGTTATTATTCTGTGCACGAGCCAGGATGCCTTCATTTTGTGTGTGTGTGTGTGTGTGTTTTGGGATGATAACATTTCCCTTCAGCGCATTTGCCATAGTGATTCACAAAAAGAATCTCTCTCTCTCTCTCTCTCTCTCTCTCTCTCTCTCTCTCTCTCTCTCGGGGCAACCTCTAAGTGCTCAGATCCAATTAATATCTTTTAATTCCGTAATATAATCAACATTAACAGTTCACAAGACCTTGGGGGAGTAATAAACAGCAATTGTACTTCAAACAACCCATTTACGCTCACCACTAATGCCATAACACTGATACATTTACAACTAATTTTTTTTTATTTCGCAATTCAGTCGACAAAACCAGTTCACTTCACGCGTCGAGAAATATCATACACTATATAATTATACTATATTGTATGTATTTATAACATTAAACAATAATTATTTACCTCTGAAGGCCGTAAGTAATAATTATAAAAGTAAAGAAAATATCCTTGTGTTATGTTATTCAACCAAATCAGTTCTGCTGCTTCTCTCTAGGAGGAAGCCTTAGAGATAGTCCCCCTAGTGAAACCAAGAGATAGTCTCCCCAGTGTGTCCTAGAGATAGTCTCCCCGCTGAACCCTAGAGATAGTCTCCCCGCTGAACCCTAGAGATAGTTTCCCCAGTGAGCCCTAAGGATAGTCTCCCCATCAGTCAGGTCTCAACTCGGGGACCTAGGTAACAGTGCAGTGTCTGACTCGATGAATACATATGCATAGCTGATGGGATTATAATAACTCGTCAGATATATCATGAATAATGTGGGGTGGCAAGTGTGTGTGTGTGTGTGTGTGTGTGTGTGTGTGTGTGTGTGTGTGTGTGTGTGTGTGTGTGTGTGTGTGTTTTAACTGAATGACTTAAGCTACAGCACAAAAAAGTCCCAAGATAGCATTATTATTATTATTATTATTATTATTATTATTATTATTATTATTATTATTATTATTATTATTATTATTAAACCGAGACTCTGCCTTACCGACATTCAGATACCTTCACTTAGCATCAGTTAGGAGACAGAAAGATGCTCTACCTCAATACATTCCCGTAACTGTTGCTAAGTGACGGTATATATTAGTTAATGTAGAGCCTCGGTGTAATGTCAATGCTTCAGATGGACGTTGTTTGGTTAAAGTTGAGTTTCGGTTTATTATTAATGTTATTGTCGGACGGAGTTTGGTTAACCCATTGAGTACGAAGATTTGACCCTATGAGTATAATGAGTTAACCCTTTGTGTACGATGCCTTAAACCTTTGAGTACAATTCCTTAACCCCTTGAGTACAATTCCTCAACCCCTCGAGTACAATTCCTTAGCCCCTCGAGTACAATTCCTTAACCCCTTGAGTACAATTCCTTAAACCCCTCGAGTACAATTCCTTAACCCTTACGTCCAATTCCTCAACCCCTCGAGTACAATTCCTTAGCCCCTTGAGTACAATTCCTTAAACCCCTCGAGTACAATTCCTTAATCCTGACGTCCAATCCCCTAACCCCTCGAGTACGATGACCTTAACCCCTGAGTCTCGTAATAAATGTTAATATTATTGTGGGACATTATTCAAACACTGTTAATATTCCACCTCTCACGTATTATTAACATAGGATAATATATTCTTCATCTCACGACTCCTCTGAGAAGGTGGACCCGTGAGGTATATATATAAATATCTTCAAGGTGTTCTGAGGACACTTCAACATCCTGGAGCTGTGAGGCAGGGAGGGTGAGTGAGGCAGGGAGGGTGAGTGAGGCAGGGAGGGTGAGTGTAAGGGTGAAGAGAGAGGCAGGGAGGGTGAGTGAGGCAGGGAGGGTGAGTGTAAGGGTGAAGAGAGAGGCAGGGAGGGTGAGTGTAAGGGTGAAGAGAGAGGCAGGGAGGGTGGGTGAGGTAGGGAGGGTGGTGAGGCAGGGAGGGTGAGTGAGGCAGGGGAGGGTGAGTGAGGCAGGGAGGGTGGGGAGTGTAAGGGTGAAGAGAGAGGCAGGGAGGGTGAGGAGGCAGGGAGGGGTGAGGAGGCTGAGGGTGAGTGTAAGGGGTGGGAAGAGAGAGGCAGGAGGCTGGGTATAAAGGTGAGGGGGTAAGGAGAGGCAGGGAGGGTGAGTGTCAGTGAAGAGAGAGGCAGGGAGGGTAGGTGTAAAGGTGAGGGGTAAGGAGAGGCAGGGAGGGTGAGTGTCAGGTGAAGAGAGAGGCAGGGAGGGTGAGTGTAAGGGTGAAGAGAGAGGCAGGGAGGGTGGGTGAGGTAGGGAGGGTGGGTGAGGCAGGGAGGGTGAGTGTAAGAAATTGTTGAATAAATGTGGGAGATGGAATGAAGGAGTGGATGTCAGATGGAGATAAGAGAATATAATGATGATGATGAAGACGAAGGAAGGATAAAGGGGGAGGGGGGAAATATCTCTCTCTCTCTCTCTCTCTCTCTCTCTCTCTCTCTCTCTCTCTCTCTCTCTCTCTCTCTCTCATATTCTGCTTTTAATCATCTTTATCTGTGACTCTTTCCTTGTCCCGTCTCACCCTTCCCTCCTTCCCTAATCCTTCAGTTCCTTCCTAATCTAATTCTCTGTTGCGGATTTTCCTTCACCTCTTCACCTCCACCTCCTCTTCCCCGTTTTCTTCCTTCCCCCTTCCTCATCTCCTCACTCCTTCCTCCCTCTTCCCCATTTCTACGCTTTCCTCGTCCTTCCCTCTCTCTACCGTCTTCTATCCTTCCCACTCATTCCCCTCTCACTCCTTCCCTTCTTTTCTAACTCCTCCTCTCCCTTTATATCTCCCTTCGCCCTCCCTCCACTTTACATCTTCCCTCTTCTCCTTCCCATCTCTCTTCCTTTTTTACCTTCCCTCGTCACTCTCTCTTTCCACCTCTCCCATAATTTTTTTCCCAGTCCTTCCTCCCTCCTCGTCTCCTCCTGTTCCCCTCACCTCTCCTCTCCTACGTATATCATTACTTCTCCATCTATCCCTCCCTCTTCCCCTCACCTCTTCTCCCTTCTTTCCTCCCACACATCATTACTTCTTCCCCCCTCTTTCACCTTCCTCCCTCCCCCACTCTTATACCCCACCTCCTCCTCCCTGTACCCTACCCTCTTATCCTCCCCTCCTTCTCCATCTACCCCTCCCTATTATCCACCCCTTCCGTTCTTTATCCCTTCTCTTATCCTCCTCTTCTCCCCCTCCTTGCCACAGCTCATCCGTCGTGCCTGAGAGAGTACAAACACGGTACATTGTTACAGATGACAGAGAGGTGGACGTAGCAACAGAGACTCAAGACCAACACAAACACAAGCTTGATTCATTTCCGCTACGCATTTGGTGCTTAGTTTGTACTCTGTGTGTTTGTGTGTGTGTTTGTTTCGTCGTATGTCTGCCTGTCTGGCGAAGTATCTATCTCTCTCCCAGGAAGAAACAACAACCACAACACCAACAACAACTACAACAACAATGAAAACAACAACCACTACCACAACAACAATTACACGGGAGGGGTCACATCTGTCCTGTTTATCTCCTGGGTCTTGGAAATCATTCACTGTGTGGGGGCTTAAACTTTTTACCTCTCTCTCTCTCTCTCTCTCACACACACACACACACACGAGCCCCTGATAACGACTCCTCCATCAATACCAAATACTCTATCACATTTCCTTGACTCGATATATTATAAAACCTCTCCAAGTAGAAGCAAGAAAGTGTCAGCATATCGGATATATTAGGTTATATTATCCCTCTCCCTCGGTGCCACAATATACTGAATTGATATATCCTTCTCATAACCCCCCCCCCCCTACGCAGGTGCCACACACACATGGGGCGTAAATAATGGATGTGTTTGGCCCTTCTGAGTGGCACTTCTCCCTGATCAGGTGATGATCCAAGGTAACAACGGAATGTTTCCCCAGGTGACAACAGTTTCCAGGTAACAATGGAACCCTTCCCAGGTGATATTGCTATAATCTCCATGTAAGTATTGGAACAATTAATTCCTTGGTAATACTAAAACAATTAGCTATCAGGTAACATTGGAACACTCGGCAGATAAATTGGAAACACTGGAACACTTTTTCATGTACAAATGGACACATTCAAGCACTGAGGTAACACAAGTACATTCTAATGTAACACTGGAAACACTCAAGTAACACTGAAAGTCTCCCAGGTAACACGCCTAAGTAACATTGAAATATTCCCATGTAACACTGAAACAAACCCAAGTAAGAATGAAACGATCAAAGGTAACACTGGAACTTTCCTCGGTAACAGTGGAGCCACACAGCCAAGGTCTTCAATTCCGAGACTAAAAAGTAGAAAACAGAAAATTTTTGTTTCAATTTAATTCGGTCGCGCGCGCGCGCGCGTGTGTGTGTGTGTGTGTGTGTGTGTCAGTTCGTTTTACAATTATAATTATTATTATTATCATCTTTATTATTATATTTTCGCCCCTCAGGCTCCCCGTAAAAAATATAAGTGTAGGAGCGTTACCATCCCATCCTCCGTGTGGTGGTAATGATCTCTCTCTCTCTCTCTCTCTCTCTCTCTCTCTCTCTCTCTCTCTCTCTCTCTCTCTCTCTCTCTCTCTCCTCTCTCTCTTGTGGCGTCTGTCTGAGAACATGTTACTGAATACAAAATGACGGTGTAGTGTGAGAGTGACCGCAGGGAGGATTCGAGAGAGAGTAAAAACCCTTCACCTTATTCGTGTGGCCTCCGGCGTTACTTCAACAGACCAATCCGCTTTAGGGCGTGAAAGTGGGTCTCACATCACACTGTGTATTAAGCCTTTGGTACACAAAAAGGTAGTGTAGTCGGCAGTGTATCCGATCGTCTTCACTTCCTAAACTGTAGACTTAGGTACCCACTCACAGCTGGGTAGACTGGGGGTGCCTCAGGTGTGAACTATCGACCCAAGGGATAGGAAGCCAGTGTTTATATCCATCCGGCCGCCCCATCTGTTCCCAATAAAACACAGACGGGAGCGGGGCCATAAGCACACAGCGCCAACACGAACAATCAGCAGCGCCAGGCGTTCACCTTCACCGCAAGACCCAACAATGAAGGAATAGAAGTTATGCCAAGCGAACACTCCCCCATCTTTTGCCTGCATTGGCGTTCATCCTGGCGTAAGATATATTCGCTGAGGAGGGGGGAGGGTCCGAAGGGGGATAAATTATCACTCCGATTCATAGGAAATACTAGAGAGAAGAAGTCACATGAAAGGAAGACAAACGCATAAAATCCACAAGTCAAAAGCCACCTGTATAAAAGCCAGCCGTAATAAGGCCAACCCACACTGTGTAGCCCGGATTAAAAAAAACCACTGTACGAAATAAGTATTAAAGCCAGTGGGGATATGAGAGACCCTGAGAGGAGATGAACACGCCACAGGGATGAAATTCTTGTCTTCCTGCTGGAGCACACCACCCAGGAGGAGGAGAAGGAAGAGGTTCACCACACACTGGAGGAACACCCTGACGGAGGAGGAGCTATATACACTACACAACCAACAACTTCACATACATATATATACCAGAGATCACTAATATGTGCTCCTTCCCTCTCAGTAATTAAATATTCAAGGTTAAAATGATCAACCCACGTCGGTCCGAACAACATCAAAAGGCACAAAACTTTCTACTTTTTTTTTGTGTGTGTGTAATATCCTGGACCTTCCTGACCCCGGCGACAAAGGCTCTCAAAGTGACGGGGGGAAAACCCAACCAGGAGTGAGTGACCTGTTGCTGACTCTATTATGTTGGAACCTTACCATCGTGTTTAAGGGAGTTTTATAATGTTTCGTTTCGTTTAATATAATAGAAAACGTGTATTAGATTTCATACGATGGAAAATGTATATTAGTTTTGTATGTAAATTTTAAATCCTATATTTCAATCATTAAACTAAGAAGTTAATTTGTTTCAATTCATATAGTGGAAAAATTTATAAAACCTAACCTAACCTAACCTAACCT
The DNA here is from genome assembly GCF_018991925.1 of Homarus americanus. Taxonomy (NCBI): domain Eukaryota; kingdom Metazoa; phylum Arthropoda; class Malacostraca; order Decapoda; family Nephropidae; genus Homarus; species Homarus americanus. The sequence goes on from NW_024749663.1 coordinate 177,621, forward strand.
AACCTAACTCCTCAGATAGGATTAGGATGTTTAATCATCAGGTGGAATAAACTGAGGAAAGCTAATCTCCACATAAATCATTTCTCCATCACCTGTACAAAAAACCACAACAAATTATACCAGATATATATATACACGTTCAGGTATTTCACACGTTTTAAGAGAGAGAGAGAGAGAGAGAGAGAGAGATTCTATTTTGCGTTCAGGTGTGTGAAATATGTTAATGTGTTAGAGAAAGATAGATTGGTATAATGTTACTGTTGGACTATTTGTAGTTTCGTAATTAGACTCGATGTATTTCCACAGGTAAATAAATAAATAATTAAAACACTGAACCACCTGAGGCTTAGCATGAGTGACGTGATATACGATTCTTTATGTGACAATGATTTTAATTTCCATCTGGGATTTGACGATGAAAACAATTCTCCATTATTATTCCCCAAAAACAAAAGTATTATTAAATATTTTGAGAACACGTTTTAATTAGCCTTCATCATCACTGAGTATAATAACTCTACTAAGGTCTTTGTTTTGTCTTTGTTTATTTTCGTAGAGTAAAAGACAAAGACAAAACAAGTCATCATCAATATCATCTCACCATTATCATCAAAGTCATCATCATCATCATCATCTTCGCCACCATTATCATCATCACCAACATCATCTCCATCAGTCGTAGTCATCATCACCATAGTCATCATCATCACCAACATCATCTCCATCAGTCGTAGTCATCATCACCATAGTCATCATCATCACCAACATCATCTCCATCAGTCGTAGTCATCATCACCATAGTCATCATCATCATCATCACCTTACGGTCACTTTCCAACACTTGAGGCCACTGCTGACAACCTTCCCCAGTCTCCACCGTGTCATTCTCAGCTCTCCTCTCCTCCCCTCCACACTCTGACTCATGCGGCTCTTGAACCCAGTTGGTCTCCTCTAGTCTGACCACACGCCCAGCTTACCTCCACGTCAAACCTCCAAATCAAACCTCCACATCAAACCTCCACATTAAATCTCCACATCAAACCTCCACATCAAACCTCCACGTTAAACCTCCACGTTAAACCTCCACGTCAAACCTCCACATCAAACCTCCACGTTAAACCTCCACGTCAAACCTCCACGTCAAACCTCCACCAATACCCTCAATACCCAGCAGCCCTCTGAGCTCTGAACGGGGTCTCCTATCTTTCTGTGTCACATTGCAGAGTTACCTCACCATTCTCATTCCTGTTCACTCAAGCTTATGTACGGTACGTCACCCTCCCGTGTTTCACTACCGTACAACATCACTCTCCTCACGTACAGAGACAGATGAATATAGACAGACAGAGACGGAGATAGACAGATATCATTTATTTCCTCCAATAGAACCTAAAAAAAAAAGCAGGTGTAATAATTAAATTCCTTGAAAAAAAAAACACACGAACACATACGAAAAACTTCCCTCAGAAGAAACACAAGAGGAAATCATATACTGTACTCCGAGAAAAAAACAAAAAACAAACAAACAAACAAACAAACACTAAACTCATTCCCTGGGAGAAAAAAAAATACTGTACCCTATTCCACGACGTCACTGGTTTGTTTTGTTTACTCCTGTTTACAAATACGCTATAAACTATTTACAAATATAGCGGAAGTCGGCAAGGGCAGAGTGTAAACATTATGAGGCGAAGGAGTGAGGTGCGGTACTGAGAAGCTATGGTCGGCAGCTTTTGTTTACATCAACACGTAAACAAAGGTCTTCCATACATCCATACTCTGTACTACTAATGATCAGAAAACCAACAGATGTTTTTAATGTACCTTAGTAATAACGTATATTCATCTCGTATTAATTAATTTACGAACTTGTTACCTGACGCCTATGAGATGTTATTGTCCAAAGGCTTAGGTTTGGTTAGGTTAGGTTTGGTTTGGTTTGGTTAGGTTAGGTTAAAGTTAGGTTAGGTTAGGTTATCGTAAATATCTGTAGAGTAGTTATCTATATATGTTTCTACACATCTATACCGTGACTGTCAACATTTGTACATCTATACGTGCTAGATGAGGAAGAATAAACGACTTTTACAAATACACAAACATATTCCTTATTTACTGCGAACAAGTGCAGGCATCTATACAACCACACATCGGCTATACTGTATATCTATGCTATATAAACCCCCATCAATCAATACACCGCGAGCTTATATAACGACACATTAATTCAACATTTAAAAGTGGTTAAATAGACAGAATTTATAGATTCAAACTTTAATATATAAACATCCATCCATCAATTAATGTTTTAGTAAATATTTGGGTAAACAAACGTAGCTATCCACACAGTGATTAATGAGGGATATAAAGGTATTTTAATTAAATAATACACCCCCTCCCTCCCCCCCTCCCTCGATACATATTATACCAACGAAAATCATGAAAACCTCCACTAAAATAAAAACACTCACAAGTCCTCAATTATAGTAAACATATATATAAAATACCCTTTTTTCTTCACATTTCATCTAAGAAAGAAAAAAATCAAATAAAAAAATATATTCACGTCCCCAATTATATCGTTCATGTATATATAATGATTGGTTTTTTTTCTTGTTTTTGTTGTTGTTTTTTTACATTTCGTCAAAGGAGAAAAAAAACTCCACGAAGAATAACATCAGAGTTTATATACTGGAGGAGGGAGACCTAGTTCCCCATCAGTGCCGTAGTCAAAGGCTCAGCTAAGAGAGTTTGCTATCAAAGGCTGTGTAAAATCAATCAAGTGCGTTAAGTGAGTGTGGTGATAGAGCGAGGGGGAGAGGAGAGGAGAGGAGAAAGAAAACAGCAAGAGAAGAGAAGAGAAGAGAAGAGAAGAGAAGAGAAGAGAAGAGAAGAGAAGAGAGAAGACAAGACAAGAGAAGAGAAGAGAAGAGAAGAGAAGAGAAGAAAAGAGAAGAGAAGAGAAGAGAAGAGAGAAGACAAGACAAGAGAAGAGAAGAGAAGAGAAGAGAAGAGAAGAGAAGAGTGTGTGTTGGAGCAGGGAGGAAGGATGGTGAACTTAATCTGTTGTGTGACAGTTTTAAGGGGTTAGAAGGATCAAAGGGGGCGTGATATTGTTTTCTGGGGCTTGTGTGTGTGTGTGTGTGTGTGTGTGTGTGTGTGTGTGTGTGTGTGTGTGTGTGTGTGTGTGTGTGTGTGTGTGTGTGTGTGTGTGTGTGTGTATGTAACAGTATCATAGAAACGGGAAATAAACAGAGACAGAGAAATATTTCACCAATAGGAAAGATAAACAGACAGACACGAACACCAGCAAGACACCCCTACCCTCACACACACACACACACACACACACAAGACAAACAGAAAATGAGACAGAGATACAAACACAGCTGACACACACCCTTCAGGCAATCAAAAACACAGCCTGAAGGAGAAGTAACACACACACACACACACACACACACACACACACACACACGAACTAACTCCCCCTCTGTGTGGTCGCGGGGCAGCAGCTGTTAGGAGGTGAGTGGAGGAAGACCCACGAAGGTAGTGTTGTGTACATTACTGCAAGTGTCTGAGGGAGTGGAGAGGGTCGTTGTGGCTAAAAGGCAGAGGTAGTGGCGTGTCCTTTAAGGGGGGATGTGGAGGTTATGGGGGATGGGGTTATGGGGTAGGGGTCGGGATGGGGTGGGTGGGTTGGGGATGGGAGTGGGTGGGGGTGTTTCTTAAGGTTCCGTAGAGCCAGGTGGCGTATCTATGGGGGTTTGGAGGAGGGGGGTATCTCAGGTTCATTAAAAGTCAAGTGGCATGTCCAGGGTGGTTATGGGGTAATTTATGGGAGGGGAAGGAGGTGTCCAGTGGGGATAATCTCTCCCTCTCTCTCTCTCTCTCTCTCTCTCTCTCTCTCTCTCTCTCTCTCTCTCTTCTCTCTCTCTCCTACATTCCCAACCTACGTTACCTATATCACCGGTGAAGGGAAGAACTGAGTCACTCGTCTGATCTTTACTCAAGTTTCTCCCGGTGTGAGGAAATGAAAACATAGGTTGTCGCCTGACCATTCACCCTAATTGATTTTCCGGGGGCCTGTCTTGAGTCTCACAGAATCCTGACCTGAGAGGATTTGGGCGAATCAGTGGGGTGTGCGGGGGAGGAGGAGGAGGAGAGCTGGGGAGGGAAGAAGAGAGGCGGAGGAGGAGGTGGTGGGGGAGAAGGGTTGGGAAGGAAAGAAGAGAAGGAGGGAGTGGGAGGAGGGAAGAAGAAGAGGAGGGGGATGGAGAGGGAAAGAGGAGGGGGGCAAGAGGGGCAGGAGGAGCAGAAAGAGTGTGGTACAGAGGAACAGGAGAAGCAGGGGACAGAAGAGGGAGGGGAACAGAGGGTGGAGGCTGGGGAAGGGAGAGAACGCAGCAGGGGCAAGGGGCAGGAGGGGCAAGGGGCAGGAGGAGCAAGGGGCAGGAAGGGATTACCCTAAGATCCGGGCAAGAGAAAGAAACCCAGAATAAAAATAAAAACAGAGAGAGAGAGAGAGAGAGAGAGAGAGAGAGAGAGAGAGGATAATTTATATAAATCAACGGATACGAAAAAAAAAGTGGACGAAAACTATTAAAGAAAGAAAACCTACAGAAATATATATACTCTTTCACACTACACGTAAACTCATCTACAGATTACGTTCAAATAACTCTTAAGTACCTTCCTATACATATATCTTTTTTACACTAAACTCAAACTACTCACTCACGTACACAATTTCACATACATACATACATACATACATACATACATACATATACAGGTAACACAAAATTCACGTACAGTCACTCAACATGTTATGAGTATCGCGGTATCGTAATTTAAACACCGATAGTGACGCCAGGTAGAGCTCAAGTAAGACCAGGTATGTGACTGGGGGCCATTACCGGAAATCTTTGGCCAGTCGATACACGTTATATAGCCTTGAGGGGAAGTAAAATATTGCTGTTGTTGTTGTTGTTTTATTGTTGTTATCATTACTATTATTGTTGTTATTATTATCATATGTTGTTGTTATTATATGTTGTTGTTATTATATGTTGTTCTTGTTGTTATTGTTATTATATGTTGTTGTTCTTGTTGTTATTGTTGTTGTTGTTGTCATTGTTGTTGTTATCATTGTTGTTGTTGTTGTTGTTATCATTGTTGTTGTTGTTGTTGTTGTTGTTATTATTACCTCACATAGACGAACAAGACCACTACACACACACTGACACCTGCACACAAAACGAACATTCACATCTTTTCAACATAACTGAAAACAGCTGCTGAACAACATTAAAAGCGTATTTCTCGTGGTTATAATATCATCATTAACCTTCTTTTCCTTTTACTGGACTTACTAATGCACGCCAGCTCAAACATTTGCAATTACCCTCGCGTATTTTTATGTACTCTGCAAATTGCATTTTTTATGACACGCGTACAATTTTTACATCCAACTGGAAATGACATATTATCAAATTGCATGCAGGAAACAGTAAGCTAACCAGAGTGTAGGTGATAATGGCAATGTTTAACTACAACAGCTCAACTGCCAACGAGTGAATGGACGCAACAAAACACTGTCTCGGTAAATCCATCATATTGCAAAAAATAAAAAATAAAAAAATAAAAAAAATTATATCTCGGTGTATATATTTTTTTGTTTTTTTTTAATTTCTTTTATATTGCAAAACCTGACAATTGGTAAAACAGTCATAAAAGGTGAGGTCATTAATTCCCTCATGCTGACAACCAAAAAAATATTGACGACGGCTGAATAGACATGAATGCATTTGTTTTATCAATGATTTTATACTGAAAGGTTGACGATTGTTGAATAGGCATACACAACACTCTTACTATTTTGTTCGATTTCAAGTCTGACAATAGACAAATAGACAGACAAGCATTGTTTTATCGACGCCTACGCCTGGCCACGTTGACGATAGATCAATAGACAAATCCACATCCTGTTTGGTTACGCTTATCTATATCACAAAATAGACAATAGTTACAGTGACATAAAAGTCTATTTTACTTACGCCTTTAATACCTGTTGACAGCTGAACAGGCCAACAACCCGTCCAGGTAATTCGCTCATATTACAAAGCTAACGATGGCTGAATACTGAATGAACTTAAAAGCTTATCTTGCAAAATTCCCTCACATTGCGAAGCTAACGATGGGAGAATAGACGCAAAAGCTTATCTGAATGGATTCGCTCACGGTGCAAAGCTAACGAGCTGGACAGACGAGAGTTATGCCTTCCTAAAAACCTTCGCTAGGCCAAGCAGATATATATATATATATATATATATATATATATATATATATATATATATCTGAATAAGCACAAAAGAAGTCTCACTAAGTTACCTCACCTCGAAAGCTAACAACAGCTGTTTGAGAAATAAAAGCTATTCTTCAAAAATTATTCCAAATCGTAAAGCTAAATAGATTTATATAGACATAAAGGCTTATCATAAAAAAGTCCCTCAATCTACCAGGTTAATGTTAGCTGTTCCTTTACGCTACACAAAGCTAGCGTTCGCTGCTCCTTCACGCTACACAAGGCTAACGTCAACTGTTCCTTCACGTTCCTTCACGCTACACAAGGCTAACGTTAGCTGTTCCTTCACGTTACACAAGGCTAATGTCAGCTGTTCCTTCACGCTACACAAGGCTAACGTCAGCTGTTCCTTCACGTTCCTTCACGCTACGCAAGGCTAACATCAGCCGAGAGGACATAAACTCCGCCTTCATACAGTATCCAGGGCCCGGTAGGACATAAACTACACCCAGCCGTCCGTCACGTTGTTGAGATCCTTCCAAAATATCACAGGATTTGAAAGGCTTTGGGGCCGGGTCTTGAGGGAGGACCTCTTGAGACCTGGGTCGAGTCCTTGTACTCCAGGGGTCCAATGTTTGCGCTCCGGAGGTCGAATAATTGTACTCCGGTGTAATGTCTATGTACTCCGGGGGTCGGAATCTTGTACTCAGGGTTAGTCCTTGTACTCGGGAATAAAGGAGACTTTGGTGTAATGGGACGTAATTTCATGTCTCTTCCATCCTGTTCCTACAATACTGACCACCTCTCTCTCTCTCTCTCTCTCTCTCTCTCTCTCTCTCTCTCACACACACACTTCTCCTTCCCTCTCTCCCTCCCTCAACAGTGACCACCTCCCTCGCTCCATCAGATTCTCGGTATTTCGTCTTTGTGAGGTAAGTGGTGGATGTCAACACACTCTGTCCCCGGGGAGAGAGATTTTTACACTGGTGGAAGGAAGGAAGGAGGCGAGTCTTTTGTTCCCTCCCTTGTTCTTAGTCATCTTCGTTTTCCCCTTCTTTTTCCTTTGTGTTCTTCTCTTTTCTTATCGTCTTTATCCGTGGTTGCTTCTTCTCCTTCGTCTTCTTCTTTTTCTGTTATTTTATCTGTTCATGTTGTTTCTTCGTTCTTTTTATTTTCTTATCTTTTTTTATAATACTCTCTCTCTCTCTCTCTCTCCTTCTTAATCATTTACGTCCCCTTGCTTCCCCTCTTACCTGCCCTATATCACAGTCTACTTTCCTCTTTCACTTTCACTCACTTGTCCTCACCTCCCCTCACTCCTGCTCAAGTTAACTTCTTACTTCCCCTCACTGCCTTAACCCTTACCCTCACTCCTGCCTAAGTTAACTCCATATTTCCCCCTCACCACCTCAAACCTCCCCTCACTCCTACCCTCTACATTACGGTCAAGCTTTCATTTCCCCTCACCACCTCTCACCTCCTCTCCTCTACATTACGGTCAAGCTTTCATCTCCCCTCACCACCTCTCACCTCTATACATGGTCAAGTTTCATCTCCTCACTCACCTCTCACCTCCCCATATTACGGTGGTCAGTTTTCATCTCTCTTCACCACCTCTCGCCCTCTCCTCACCTCTACATTATGGTCAACCTCACTCCTTACCCTACACCACAGCAGCCACTTCACAGCCCATAAAAGAGTATTAGATAACAGCGGAAAACTTTTAGTACACTATATGGTAATGGAGCTTCAAGATCCCGTCTCAGGGTAAGTCGTTGACGCTAATTGAGAGAGAGAGAGAGAGAGAGAGAGAGAGACTAGCAGGGTATGTAATTGCTTCAGAAAATAAATGTCTGTAAAACTGAACGCCAATCTCATATATAAAAGTGTTAAAACTGGTGAGCTGACAGAACCAGAGGAGCGCCACGACACCGTCAGCGATGAAGAAGGCAGCGGCGTGTAGGTCTTCCCTCGCGTGGCACCTTCAGCGTGACGCCAGAAAATATAGTGCAATATCATCCGGCAACAAGCTGGTCCTTGACTCATCTTGGTAACGGAGAGCAGAACTTCTCTCTCTCTCTCTCTCTCTCTAGTTCCCCATATTTTCATTACCCTAATTCCGTAACTCTACCACCACGTATCTTTCTTGTTATCTACTCCCCACTGTCGTTCCTCTCCCCTCTCTCTCCCCCTAATTATTATGCCAGTCTCCCCTCCCTCCTCCGCTTGTCTCTGAAGCCAGACACAAGCACATGTGTCTTGTTGACGGGGTATCAGGACCAAGCTGCTGTGGATCCCCTCTCACAGAGGCATTAGTCAACATGATAGAGTTAATGCCTTAGCTAAACTCGCGTCCAACAAAGACATTGTTGAGTACAATCTGGGACTGTCAAACAGAACCTTAAAAACTGTAATCAGAAAAGAACTTGTTGATGAATATGGAGCCAGTAGACAAGTGCAAACAGGCACTAGTCAATCCATTGTTTACCTTGATGAGATGTATCAAATAAAACATGTATATGGAGCAAGTAACAAGATCACTAGATTACAAGATGATGTAACCGCTAGACTAAGGTTAGGATATAAGTACCTCTGGCAGTATGCCCCTCAGGCAGATGTGAACAAAACTAAATGTAAAGTGTGTGGCCAGACATATGGCCAAACAGTCCAACACTAAGTCTTAGACTGTGAAAAAATAGAACCTTATAGACATAGATCCAAACACACTGTGTATACAGTGGCACAGCACTTTATCTCTGATGACAAGATAGCTGATATACTAAGGCTGTATCCACACTTGGCATCTGGTACCTAATCAAAATTCTATGTACCGACTTAAACAAACAATGTACAGGAAATACTCTGTAACATTCACTGTCATAATATCAATATCACTGGGGTCTGATAAACACCCTTTGTGGCCTGTACTCTGTAATCCTTTTTGCACTTCCGCTCACAGGATGAGTATGGGGTGCACAATAAACTAGCTGCTGTCCGAGGCAAAATTATAATTCAAATCCCTCCTCTCTCACCACGCCCCTAACTCCCATTTCTCGTAGTTCTTCTTCGTTCCCCCACCTTCCTCTTCATCTCCCCCCTCCCTCTCCCTCACCCCAAACCCCTCTTTCATTTGCCACTCTCTCTCTCGCCCCTCCCTACCTGTCACTCACCATGCCATATCATTCTTCCCCCGTCTCCCTTCCTCGCTCCTCACCACTCATTCGCCCTCACCAACTCATTCGCCCTCACCCTCATCTCTCATTCCTCCCCACCCCTTCCTCACTCACCCTTATCTCCCTTCCCAATCCTCCATCCATCCCTCAACCCTCCCCCCTTTCTCCCTTACCCTCTCCCTCCTTCACTATCCCTTCCCTCTCACACCACTCCCTTCCTTCCTCCTCACCCCTTCCTTCCTCCCTCACCCCTCCCTTCCTCCCTCATCCCTTCCTTCCTCCCTCACCCTCCCTTCCTCCCTCACCCCCCCTCACCCCACACAGGAGAGGAATGTGGTAGTGTTCAGCAGGGCTCACACAAAGCTATACCACCATCATGATAATTACAACGTTCCTCATATTCCTACACGCTGGCCGGGTGGGAGGGAGGAAAAATGCTCATTTTATTGTATGCCTCTTTAATTAACGACTACAAACCTGAATTATATGATCACAATTCATTTCCCAACAATTAATTTTCTGCTCGTCTGGATAGTCAAGAGGAAAATATATAAATCACCCCTTGTGCTGTTGTCTGCCCCCAGCCAGCCTCTTGATGATCATGCGCCCGTGTTGGTGGTCGTGTTGCTACATACTAGCCCCAGTCTGGATACATAGTTACATGTGTATATACATATGTACGTATACATGTAAATATGAAGATAAAAGTAAATATATCTACCTCCCTCCCTCCTTCCCTCCCTCCCTCTCCTTCCCTCCCTCTCTTCTTCCCTCCCTCTCCTCTCCTTCCCTCCCTCCCTCTCCTTCCCTCCCCCCCTCTTCTTCCCTCCCTGCTCTGTTCAATAAAGAACTCCGCCAAATGATAACACAAAATAAGAACCTCATAAAAAATAAACACGAGTCTTGTAAATAAATAAAGGAAATACTTCAACCGTTAAAAAGTGCTGGCACCTTCCATACAATTAGACTTGACAGATGTGTTTACTTACCTTGTCAAGTGACCCTCAGCTGACGCCATTAAGGAAAATGTCACACACACACACTGGCTGCTGACGACTTTGTCTTGTGATGTCTCCGGAACTCACCTGTAGACAGAGATATATAACTGTTTAGTGTGTGTTATGAGCATCACACACACACACCCATAATAATAATAATAATAATAATAATAATAATAATAATAATCATTCTAAACAGATCATCAGAAAACGACCAAAAAATACAATATAAGAAACAATTACTGAGAATAAAAGTATGACAACCTGACCTTAAGTATTATTATTCAGATGATATTAACACTTCATTAAAAAAAATACATTGTTATTATACACTTGTGATTCTCTTGCTTGGTTAACTTTAAGACATAAGAAGAGAATCTTATTTAGTACTTAATGAGTCAGCTGCAGTAACATTATAGTATATAGACATTTCTCTTACATTATTTACTATTTATTTATTTATTTATTTAATTTATTATTTTTATTTATTTATTTACTTATTTATTTACTTATCATGTATTTATTTAATTATTTATTTATTTATTATTTATTTATTATTTTTATTTATTTATTTATTATTTTTATTTATTTATTTATTATATTTATTTATTTATTTATTTACTTATTTATTTATTTATTATTCTCCAGAGTTACATGTTTAAACTCAACAGAACACTAGAAACAAAGTCATTTCTGGAATCAAGCTTCATTTTGTAATAGCTCACAAAATATGCAGTAATTCTGGATTAGCTTCCTGGTTCATCTGACATATTTCAATAATGCTGTTTAATTTAGCTGCATTTAAATCCCAAGGCTCTAATGTCATAAATACCTGTAGTCCATGATCTGTGTGTGTGTGTGTGTGTGTGTGTGTGTGTGTGTGTGTGTGTGTGTGTGTGTGTGTGTGTGTGTGTGTGTGAGCATTATCAGAATCATTGAGGAGGGAGGAGGAGGGGAAGGAATGAAAGTAAAATTATAATTGGTTTAAATATATGTGCTATATATATATATATTTAATGTCCTACTATTATAAAGGATTTGGTCAATGTTCAGTTTAATTCCAGGCTAGTTATTATTTTGGGTTTTTTTCAAGGAAGTTTTACCATTACAACTGTTTAGTTATGCAGAGAATGAAAATCCAGTGTGGGTGCAATACATAAATGAATATAAATGTAAAAACATATAAAAATAAGGTTCAATTTCCCATATGAAACCTCACAGTTGTCAACAAAGCAGAACACAACATGACTATAGTGTATAACAAGTGATCGCGGGCCCTTCGTGCCCTTGTGAGAGTTTGAACGCTCGTGACAGCGTACAGCGAATGATGGTTTGCCAAGTTCGTAGACTTGCATCGTTTTCCATCGTAAATAAAATTGTTAACTAATGCCTTCCTAAAGAAACCATAGACATGGGACCAGGTTTGTTGCACTCTACAAATTGTTTGCGATTTTTCCACCAAGTTTGATGAAAAACGATTGTGCCATTTCGGCTGCCCAGAACAGACACACACACACACACACACACACACACACACACAAGCCTAGTCCTATAGTATATTAGATTCATTTATTACCCCAAACATGAACCAACCAAACTTAACCTAATCAAACTCTCTTTGCACAGTTTTAGGTTAGGTTAGGTTAGGTATCACGCAAAAAGGTGGTGCCTGTCTCTTTCACATTTACCTAACCTAATAATTCAGGTGATAATCAAAGTGTATAATGTATAAATATAATTGCCTTCCATCAATTAACCTAAAAATGTAAATGTTCACTTCAATCCTTCAAGAGTGAGAAATTGTTTCCCATCTTCATATTATTTTTTTTATTTTTTTGTTTTGTTTAAGGAGCCCACTCGGGCACAGGCCACTGACCCACATCGGGGCCGGGGGGGACAAAATGTAATAATAGTAATACAAGTAATAATAATAATAATAATAATAATAATAATAATAATAATAATAATAATAATAATAATAATCATAATAATAATAATAATAATAATAATAATAATAATAATAATAATAATAATAATAATTCATAGTAAATAAAATTTATAATAAAATATACAAAATTAAAAAATACAACCATAATAACAATAATAATAATAATAATAATAATAATAATAATAATAATAATAATAATAATAATAATAAAGAACCATAAAGAAATTAAAAAATATAAAAGATCAATAGTGAGAAACAATATACAGTATATATGTTGTGTTGTCAAAGTAAGAGAAATAATTGAGACCCTGCAATTGTGTGTAAATGAGGCAGAAAGTCAGATCAGCAACCTGGGACTTGGTCACATATGGCAGCAGGGTCTACCATTAGACAACACATTATGCTTCCAATATCTTCCCAGGCGGTAGTACCTCCCTGTTTGGTAGCTGCCTACTACCTACTACAGTAATTATTAAAGTATATTACCTTAACATTAATTAAAACACAATCATTTATGCCCTGAGCATTCCTATTCACACTTGTAATGGTTGTAAGAGAAATACAAGAAATAAAGTAGCAACCCTCATCATAACCTCTACAAATTGTAATAACTATAACTTATAAAATAAACACATACACTTGATAATAATTGATAATAACAACAACTGCCTCAACCTAATATATTGTTGGTGTATAAAAGCCTAGAAATAGCAATAAATTCCTCATATATAAAGTGTGTAATTAAAATGTGGAACAGCCGAGTGTGTGTGTGTGTGTGTGTGTGTGTGAACCCCAAACTTCCTTATCGTAAAAGTTGTGGACAAACTTTTTCTCTTAACTGGACGAAAAAAAAAAATAGTTGAGAACGTTAAGTAAAGTTTTGTTTTATCATCTTTCATTAATGGCATAAGTCCACTTGTGATCCCTTACCCCCACACAACACATCATTTAAATAACAGTACAGTAACCACCTCCTATAAGGTCTACTGTTACTAGCAGGATATATTGCTATTAACGCTTGTTTTAGTCACATTACGGTATATCAGAATGAAATAAGTCGATTTTAACGAGATACAGAAGGGTGGGTGTGAACGGGTGTACCTACTTCTGGAAAATTCTCTCCCAACACACTGACTCCTCGTTACATGACTTATATTTCACTTATTTTTCTTCTTTTAACATTTTTTTCTATATTATGGTAAAGTTTCTTATATATCCATGTGTCACGGTAAGCCAATATGTCTGGTAGCCATTTAAAACACCATTTAAAACACAATATTTAAAGCACGACATTTAAAACACACCAACGCCCTTTAACTTGTGGGCGTGATGATGAGAAAGCTGCTCTCTGATTGGTCGATGGAAAATATTATTGGATATTACAGTAAATTCTTTTAAAAATATTTTTGAAATTGTCTAATAAAATAAAGAAGTAAGACCAAATACATTTAAATTATATAAGAGATGGAGAATAAAATATATTTTTGTATATTTACTGAAGGGTTCCAGTTTTTAATGTTGTTTATGCGTGTGTGTGTGTGTGTGTGTGTGTGTGTATTTATATTAATTTGTATGTGCACGCAGAGTAGCCTATACTTGTCTGTATATATTTTTTTACACGTATTTGTTAAAAGATAATTAAAACAACCCTCACGTTACGTACACACAGCCGTACCTTCCACACACACACTACGTACACACAACCATCCCTCCCCACTTGTTAGGTACACATGACCTGCCAATACTCTCACCATTAAATAAAAAATAAACATAAAATTGGATTAGTCATTTGCGTTCATAAATTATATATATATGTACAATAAATGTACTTTTAAAATGTAAATATAAATATATATATACCGTATATGTAATTTAGCTGCTCGTAATTTAAAAGATAAAATATGTTTATATTATACCGGGAGCTGAGTGGATGTAGGTGTAAACTGCTATACTGTTGGGTAAAGGATATAGATAGATAGATAGATAGATAGATAGATAGATAGATAGATAGAAAGCAGGAAATATACACAGATAAGAGATAGAAAGACACACACCGACTCATTGTACACAAACTTAACGTCTGGTAATCCGGGTCAACGTTACTGTACCTCTGACCTAATATGGTTACTCTCTCTCTCTCTCTCTCTCTCTCTCTCTCCCTCTCTCCTTCCCTTTATTCTTCTTGTTTTCTCTTTTATTTACTTATTTAATACACGCCCTACAGCTCCGTCATCACACCCCCGGATTATCCCGTGTTCAGAGCCGTATTTCGGATTTCAGTAGAGGGAATGTAGAGGAAAATCCGTATTTCACAGTAATCCGGTTATTGATTAATATACAAGCTATTAGTTTTTTCCTCCATTTTCGTCTGAGTTTTAAATAAATATCGTATTAAAATCAGAACACAAATGAGGCAGATAAGAAAGTGTGTGTGTGTGTGTGTGTGTGTGTGTGTGTGTGTGTGTGTGTGTGTGTGTGTGTGTGTGTGTGTGTGTGTGTGTGTGTGTAAAAGAGATGACACCCGCATATTAAATAATAATTGGAATACCGAATTTATTGTGTATTAACAGAAAGTTTATATATTTTGTACCATGTTAACTAAATAAAACACGGGCCAAAAAACCACGGTGTGCTCTGATTAACGTAACAGAATTTAACTAAACCGTACACGTTTACCTAAAGTTGACCCACTCTTTATAACCCTGTAATTGGCTGCCTCACCCCCCTCCCCCCTCCCTCTGGTCGTCAGGGTATAGCAACGCACAGATAATTGGACCCTATTATCGATAACTCTCTCTCTCTCTCTCTCTCTCTCTCTCTCTCTCTCTCTCTAGCATACATACATACATACATATAAATATACGTACATATATACATACATAAGTACATTACTGGGCTAGTTTAATTAATTACGACTTAACTCTCATTCATAACTGACACAACACAATATAACACCTCAAGTATTACAACACCAACACACAACACAACAAGACAATATAATACAACACAACACAACACAATATAATACAACACAGCACTTCAACATCAATACAACACAACACAACACTCAACACTAAAAAAAATACCAACTCAACCCACCACACATACACCTCACAATCACACACACCTCACAATCACACACACCTCACAATCACACACCTCACAATCACACACACCTCACAATCACACACACACACCTATCACAATCACACACACACCTCACAATCACACACACACAATCACACACACCTCACAATCACACACACCTCACAATCACACACACATACTAACCGAGAAAATACAACAGCTAAAAAAAAAATCACATTATAATTCAAACCAATAAAAAAAAAACAGACGACCTACAATCTAACCAATCACGATAAAGAGTTCATTCAGGTGTAGTCTACAAGTGTGGTCAGCAGGTGTGGTCAGCAGGTGTGGTCCGTAGGTGTGGTCAGTGCTATAACACACCTTCAGAAGAGAGAGAGAGAGAGAGAGACGAGAGACGAGATGTTTTTTTCATGCCGTATCATAAGCAGCATTACCACACTTACTCCCGCCAGTGCTGCAGGCTGTGGTCGTGTGTGGTATTATTGTGTAAAGTGGACAGCAAAAAGTGGCTAGGCCTGCAGGCGGTGTGGAGGCCTCTGTGTGGGGCGCTCTCATATACCTGACGAAGGTGTACAGTACTGGTGGGCAGGTCACCCCCGAGGTTCTTTTTACTGAAACTTCCTGCTGGAGTTTAATGCAGTTTTATAGAGGTCGTGTTGTATTAGACAGATAGATAGATAGATAGATAGATAGATAGATAGGAAAAATAAAACCATATATAAAGAGAAAGATTTGTACTTACACACAACAGCAAAGTAAAGGAGAAAGATGATAAACAGGGGGAGAGAGGGAGGGAGGGAGGAAGGGAGAGAGGGAGGAGGAAGGAAGGGGAGAGGGAGGGAGGAAGGAAGGGAGAGAGGGAGGGAGGAAGGAAGGAACGAGGTAGAGAGGGAGGGAGGGAGGAAGGGAGGGATAGAGGGAGTGAGGGAGGGAGGGAGGAAGGAGGGGGGACAGGGAGGGAGGAGACAGAGAGGAGTAGGAGAGGGAGGGAGGGAGGAAGGGAGGGAGACAGGGAGGGAGGGAGGTAGAGAGGGGGATAAGGAGGGAGGGAGGGAGGGAGAAGCGGAGATAATGAGGGCTGTGACGCTCAGTAAGCGTAAGAGTGAGATACGCAATAAACCATCATGTATATTCTACGCAATTAACGACGGCATAATTTGTGCGTAACAGTGTGATACGCAATTAATGATGACGCAGTTTGTGTAAAAAAAGGCGTGATTTACGTGATGGGGGGGGGTGTAGCAATTCATTATAGCGTAAATTAAGCGTAACAATGTAATAACGTTATTAATGGCGGTTTATGTTATGCGTTAATAGTATGATATGGAATTCATGATGACGTAACGTGTGGATGGGTTCACAGTTAACAGCGGCGTAAAGTGTGGTTCATATAGTTACGCTAATGGTATACGCTTGGACATAGGACTCACCCACACTCAAATAAATTGCGTGTGTTTGAATCCCACAGCGAGAGTGATTAAAGAGTATAGGTCGTTACGGTCAAGTCTCAGGGCATTTTTAACGCCATTTGTGAGGTCTTGTGAGAGAAGTTTATCTTATCATTAATGAGGTGAAAAAATTAATGTAAGAACCTTTGAGAATTCTAACCCGTAGTCATAAGTGGAGTGGAGTGGCAAGTGAAGGGCCACACAGTCTTATGCGGTGCCAAACAGTCCTATACAGTGCCACAGTCCTATACAGTGCCACACAATCCTATACAGAGCGACACACTCCTATACAGTGCCACACATTCCTATACAGCGCCACACATTCCTATACAGTGCCACACACTCCTATACAGTGCCACACATTCCTATACAGTGCCACACACTCCTATACAGTGCCACACATTCCTATACAGAGCGACACACTCCTATACAGTGCCACACATTCCTATACAGTGCCACACACTCCTATACAGTGCCACACAGTCCTATACAGTGCCACACAGTCCTATACAGTGCCACACAATCCTATACAGTGCCACAATCCTATACAGTGCCACACAGAGCCAAACAGTACCCCACGAGCCACACAGGACCACGAAGAGCTTTAAAAAGATCCATATAACACCACACAGTCTAAAACAGGGTCGGCCAGTGGCAACACACACACACACACACACACACACACACACACACACACACACACACACACACACACACACACACACACACACCATGAGAAAAAACCCTATGATGTGTGAGGCAACAGATACAACATAATGAAGGTGCTGCTAGTGTGTGTGTGTGTGTGTGTGTGTGTGTGTGTTAAGTTACGATACAGGGACGTGATTATGTTGACCAAAAAACCACGACTCCCGACCTAATTACTTTTATGTGTGTCTGTGTACACTAATAGGGTCCTGACTGTCGAGTTATTGACCCCTTGAGGACTATAGCTAAGATTCGCCCCCTCAGACTCGTCAAAAAATAATAGTTATATATTAAAACGTGACCTTGTATAGTTAATTGAGAGAATATTTTGTGTGTCTCTGTTGTCGACTTAACTTAATCTAACCAAACTTAACCTAATCTAACTTAACCTAACCTAACCTAAAGTAACCCAATGTAATCTAACCTAATTAGTGTGAAGCAAAATACCTGAAGGAAGTAATTACCTTAATATTAAATGTGTGTGTGTGTGTGTGTGTGTGTCTGTGTGTGTGTGTGTGTGTGTGTGTGTGTGTGTGTGTGTGTGTGTGTGTGTGTGTGTGTGAGTGTGTGTGCATCGTATAACTCCATCTAATAAAGAAAAAAAATTACATCTTACGAATATTTTAGAATCCAGGAACTAAATTTGGCTGAGCAAACTGATAAAAGAGGTTGGCTGACTGGCTGACTGACTGGCTGACTGACTGGCTGACTGGCTGACTGACTGACTGGCTGGTCTAGATTCTTATAAAGGGTGAGGCACAAATACCTCTTTATTACGCAAGAGATATGTTCAGTAATTCACACATAATTGTCGACTAAAAGTTACCTGGACAACACCTGATGATTACTCCAATGTTTACACTCTCTTGGTAATTAATATCGTCTTGACCTGGATACTAGACAGGTGTTCTTTAAGGAGTTTATTTTTAATTATTTTATTTATTTTTATTTATTTATTTATTTTTTTTGTAGGGGGGTTTTAAACAATATTTTCAAGTGGGTATTTTTATCTTGTGTTGTTTTTGTGTTTTAATGAGTCTTACACACACACACACACCTCCCCCACACAAGCACCCTACCTCCCCCATACTCCCTCCCACACACCCCCCCCCCCCCCAAAGTCATCTCCCAGCTGACTGCCTAACACAAGAGAGAGAGAAAGAGAGACTCCACTACCGACTCACCGTTCACCTCGCGCCTGATCAGAGGAGCCTCGGGGGACCACCTGCTGCTAATGAGGATATTACCTGAAGGATCTCAACAATAATCGGGATCTTATTTACAGACGTTTTTCGGGACGGTGAGGAGTGGGGGGCCGAATATCCGGGGAAGGGTGCTTAAGTTGCATTGACTTTATCGGGATGATTAACAGAGAGAGAGACTGAGATGGGTAGATATAGACAGAGACGGACAGATACAAAAGACAGACAGACAGACAGAGAGAGAGAGAGAGAGAGAGAGAGAGAGAGAGAGAGAGAGAGAGAGAGAGAGAGAGAGAGAGAGAGATAAAACAAACAAAAAAAACAGAGAAAAGAAGAAGAAATAATGACAAAAATGAGTAAAAAAAAAACACATAGACAGTTAAAAAGACAGAACTCCAGACAGATAGAAGGAGAGTGATAGAAAAATAGACAGAATAAAACTGTAAGAAGATCAAATGGCTTTCTCAACATCCACAACGTGTTTACGGTATCATGCTAAGGAAATTCCACCGCCTTTATCGCTAGCCTGACTCACATTCCAACTGCTAAACGAGTCTTGGATACGTGTTAAGCTTCACATCTGGCGGATGCGTGTTAAACTTCCTACGAGCCTTGGATACGTTAAACGAGCCAGAATGTTAACGATCCTACGAGCCTTGGATACGCGAATTCCGATCCTACGAGAGCGTGTTAAACTATCCTGATACGTGTTAAACGATCCTACGAGCCTTGGATACGTGTTAAACGATATTGGATACCTACGATCCTAGCCGGATGCCTCCTGGATGCGTGTTAAACGATCACGAGCCTTGGATGCGTTAAACGATCCTACGAGCCTTATGGTTAAACGTACGTGTGCGTGTTAAACGATCCTACGGCCTTGGATGCGGTTAAACGTGAGCGAATACGTGTTAAACGATCCTACGAGCCTAGGGTAAACGTAATATGGAAACGTCCTATTGGATACGTGCGATACAGCCTGGATGCGTTTGATACGTATTAACGATCCTACGAGCCGTTGGATACGTGCGTTATCCTATGAGCCTTGGAACGTGTTAAACGATCCTGCAAACGTGTTAACGATCACCTGAGCGGATGAGCGATCCTTGATACGTGTTAAACGATGTTAAACGATCACGAGCCTGCGTGTTAAACGATCCTAGGGATACGTGTTAAACGATCCTGCAAACGTGTTAAACGATCCTATTGGATACGTGTTAAACGATCCTACGACCTTGGATGTGTTCCTCTACCGCCTTGGATACGTGGATACGTGTTAAACGATCCTATGAGCCTTGGATACGTGTTAAAACCTTGTGCAGAATCGTGCAACAAACCTTGGATACGATGTTAGACGATCCTGTGCCTTGGATACGCGAAAAATCATATTTAGAAACACGTTAAACCTTTGGGTAAAATTATTGTACGGGTAAACTACACCTTGATCGTGTTAAACGATCCTCGAGCCTTGGATGCGTGTTAAACGATCCTATGAGCATGCGTCTAGGCCTTGGATACGTGTTAAACGGTTGGATAAAACATCCTACACGTTGGATACGTGTGTTAAACGATCTATGGATACGTGTAAACGATCGTCTGGGGGTACAACGCGTCGTGATCCTGTAAAACAACACGTCAATCTGATACAGAACATCGATCACGGGTAAAACAACACGTCAGTCACGATAAACAACACGCATGAGTCACATCAAGTCGATCTACGGGTAAACGGTGGAAGTCGGTCAAACGAGTGAAACAAGTCACGGTAAACAACATGTCTGAAGTCAACACGTCTGTCAGTAAACAACACGTCAGATAAACAACGTATCGGCGGGTAAACAACACGTCAATCAAACAAACAAGTCAGGGCTGTCAAGTAAACGGTGGCACGTCAAGGCAAACGTCAGGGAGGAGTAAGGTATTTAAGCCAAACAGAGACAGTCAGCATTGACGGTATGCCTGGGAGAGTATATCAAGGTGAGTGGAGGGCTATGAAAGAACACAGATCAGTCGATACTTACCTAGTCAGCACCTCACACATAAAACATTACCAACACGCCGATGGCATCAACAAGCACCCTAAACGACTTATCTGCAGAAGGGGGAACCTGTTGGCCTGTGTACACGAAGAGTGACAAGTAGGACGAGGAATAAAACAAGGAACAAGAGGATATACCGGATACAGAGAGGAAGAGGAGTAAAGGGGAAGGTGGGATTTTTGTTTACGAAGATGGGAGCAAGAAAATGGATAAATTTAGGAAGAACAGAATTTGTTTGTTGACGTAGATGGTGCAAAAGAAACTGAATAAAACAAAGAAGAACTTATTTATTTTGTGTGTATGTTTACGAAGATGGTGCATAAGACAAGGATGATGACGAAAGGCTAATGACGTCTAAAACACAGAACACCAGCATGGGCAATCAACAGCTCCTGGCGATCCCTTCCATCTTGTAAATTAAACACGCTTTATGAGACCTTACGCCTGGCGAAGGTTCTTCTCTGTCTCTGCTTACACTGGCGTTGTTTTACGGTGAGGTATTAAGAGTCTGAGAGAGACTGGGGGAGGAGAGTACTGTAAACAGGTAGAGGACGGAAGGAAGACCAAGTTAATGAGTCACTGGGGAGGAAGAGGATCAACACGGTGGAAACTTTGAGGGTTATGAGAGGGCAGGAGAGTTATAGGGCTGGGAAGGTCAGGTGTATAAGTAAGACTTGAGAGTTATGAGGCTGAGAGGTCAGGTGTATAGCTAAGACTTGAGGATTATGAGGGAGGAGAAGGTCGGAGGTGTATAGCTAAGACTTGAGAGTTATGAAGGCTAGAGGTCAGGTATTCGCTAGACATTGACTGCTAAGACTTGAAAATGAAGGCTGAGGTCAGGAGGTGTATAGCTAAGACTTGAAAGTCATGAAGGCTGAGAGGTCGGAGGTGTATAGCCTAAGACTTGAAAGTCATGAAGGCTGAGAGGTCGGAGGTGTATAGCTAAGACTTGAGAGTTGCTGAGAGGTCGGAGGTGTATAGCTAAGACTTGAGAGTCATGAAGGCTGAGAGGTCGGAGGTGTTTAGCTAAGACTTGAGAGTCATGAAGGCTGAGAGGTCGGAGGTATTCTGGCACGTACGAAAAATGAGACAGGAATTTCCCCCTCATAAAGTGTGAAGGTTAATACGTATCGTGATGGAGTACACCTGCACGCCACTGTAACATTACTTTCTTGTACACCTCGAAAGTGCTCGGGTCAATAGCACTTCTGCACGCCACTATCCATTACTTTATTGTACACCTGGCTAGTACTACTGACAATAATAGCAGCTTAAGACATTGTACACAACATAATAGTACACATTTCCGATAACACTGCTTCATAATAACATTCCCTGCGTCATAATAACATTCACTGCGTCATAATAACATTCCTGCGTCATAATAACATTCACTGCGTCATAATAACATTCCTGCGTCAAGCCAATATCCACACAACATCACATCAGTAATTAAGATCAAATTGAGCATGAACTGCTAAACTCTCCCTCTTAAAACGGCTATTGTCCGCTACTGAATAAGTCTGTGTCTTTCGAGGTTAAATTAAGTTCATGTTAACATTGTACACCTGAGGATTACGATGGCAATTAACATTTCTAGGTGTAATAGATTAGAGGTGTATATTATTTCATAGGTGTATTTTGTATTCTTATCTACGTTACAGTAACACCTTTATACCATTATGCTAGTGTATATGTCAATAGAATACAGCCTGAAGCACTGTATTGTGTTAGGCTACAGCCACTTCAGGTAAGTTACTCTTACCTGTAATTTTTGTATTTTTTTCTGAATTTTGTTTCGATCCGAATTTTATAAAGTATTAAGTCACCAAAGTCAAGGTGCTAAATTATCGTACTCAAGGCAATAAACCATCGTACTCAAGTGGTAAAGTTATCGTACTCAAACGAATTAAATCATTAATATCTCACTAATGATCTTGAAGAGTCCATTCAACATGAGTGACTTACAAAATGTCATCAAAAGTTCCTGAGAGTCTCGGGGGAGGTCAACTACTTTGCCCGCCCGCACGCACTTAGAAAACACTTACTGGCCCAGATTTTCTTATAAGTGAAATAAAGTGGCCGGTCTCTTACCCAACCTCAGTAATGGAGGTAAATTTTTAACATTAATGTATTGGTGTTTTGGTCCTTCCTGAAGACACGTATATAAGTATGTTCGGGTGGAGAAGGTTAGGTTAGGTTAGGTTTACGTTAGGTTTACGTTAGGTTTGGTTAGGTTAGGTTAGGGTAGGGAAGGTTAGGTTAGGTTTACGTTAGGTTTACGTTAGGTTAGGTTAGGTTAGGGTAGGGTAGGTTAGGTTAGGTTAGGTTAGGTTAGGTTACGTTACGTTTCGTTAGGTTACTCTAGGTTAGGTTAAGTACCTGTGTCTCTCTCTCTCTCTTTCTCTCTCTCCCTTTATACACACACACACACACACGACCGTCGAGCCCCTAAACTGACCCCCCTCAGTACCTCGCCTTCGTCAGGAGATCAACTGACAGTGTATCATCGTCTTCAGGAAGGACCCGGAAATTAAACCACACAGCTGGTCATTAAGAAGATGAAGACCCGGGACTCCAAGGACGCCACCAAGGACGCTACCAAGGACACCAAGGACAGCGAGACATTTAGAACACCACGGACATCACCAAGAACGCCGCCAGGAACACCACCGAGGATTCCAAGGACGCCAACAAGGACATCGATACACTTAAACACCACGGACATCACAAAGGACGCCGCCAGGGACACCACCCAGGGCTCCACGGACGCCACTAACGACGCCAAGGACATCAAGACAATTAGAACATCACGAACATACCAAGGACGCCGCCAAGAACACCACCGAGGATTCCAAGGACGCCAACAAGGACATCGATACACTTAAACATCACGGACACTACCAAGAACGCCACCAAGGACACCTAACCATACCAGGAATACCACCAAGAACACTTCAAATATCAAGGACACCTAGAACACCACTGATGCCACTACGGACGCTATCAAGAACACCATCAGACAGATATCAACCAAAAAAAAAAAAAAACACAAAAAAAAAAAAAAAAAACACAAAAAAAAAAAAAAAAAATAAATAAAATAAAAAAAAAAAAAAACACAAAAACAATAAAACAGATTAAAAAAAATAGAATTAAAAATACAAATAAATAAATCATAAAAAAATGAGAATAAATCAAAGAATAAATTAACCAAAGGAGTAAATGGCAACGAAGGGTAATGAGAGAGGATAGGGGATAAATCATGAGGGTACAAGTAGGTCAAGAAGATAATGGATGATGGGATGGTTAAGAGTAGGAAGGAATAACTGAGGGCGGCCATACTTCTGTCTATCTGTCTATCTGCCTGTCTATCTGTTGCTCATTCATCCACCCTTATAAAAAACACACACACACACACACACACACACACACACACATACACAGGGTGGAAACGACTCAAGGAGGAATGACAAGAATGAATGAAAGGAAGTGAAGAGTAAAATTGGAGGAAGGAGAAAGCGAAGAGGAAGCGAAGAGGAAGTGAAGAGGAAGCGAAGAGGAAGGGAGATTATTTTGCGTGTTTGGAGAAGGAAGTGTTGTGTAAGATTTGATGAGGAGGGAGAAGAAGAGGGAAGGAAAGGGAGGGAGAGAGGGAGAGAGGGAGAGGAAAGGAAGGGAGGAGAGAAGTAGGGTTAGGGGGAAGGAGGGGAAAGAGAAGGAGAAAATGCATGAAATAGGGAGAAGGAGGAGATATAATAGAAGAGAAGGAATAAGAAAAGGAAAGCAAGTAGTAGAGGACATGATAGAAGGGGAAGAGAAAAAGAGAGGAAGAGAGGAATGGAAGAATGAGAATACAATGAGGAGAGAAAAAAAAAGGTTAACTACACTGTTTACACATAACAGTAGTTTATACATACGAGAAGGTCAAGAACTAGTTGTTAGGGTGTTTTTAAGGTCAACTGCCTTAATATAACGACCTTGAAATGACCCTTAACTATACTATATTAACAGACTAAAGGGGAGAATTAAGTCACATGTGTCACTCTTACTCTGAAATAATTAAGTGTCTTCCCGGGACCTGAGTTACAAAGAGATAATTAGTCTCTCAGTCTTGGTCCAGGAGAGATAAATAAACATTAGTCTCTTTATTAGTATATACACCTATAAATATATACGCGTATATCTGTACATATAACCGTATAAATATTAACCAAACCGTATTTACCTATATGTCCGGCGGAGAGTGAGGAGCGAGGGTATTGTAATCGGCATGTATGTGAGTGAGTCTGGTCCTGATATAAAACTCTACGTATATGACAATTGGCAAGGTGAAATAACTTTGTTCTTCCATCGTCGAAAATAACACAAATAAGACAGATAGATAGATAGAAGAGGGAATAATGATGGAAAAAGACACAGTCATATTAGGAAAAGCTGAAATGATGACGTGGATTTCCCCCAAACGTTGAAAGTGAATATTCGGGAAAAAGATGAACTGAGGAAGTGAATATTTGAAAATGGGGTGGGAGAGGGGAGGGGGGCGTGGCGGGGTGATAATAGAGGAGAGAGTATACTTCATTTACTGGTTTCTCTGTGGCCGGGAGAACGTTTGGGTGAAGTCAACTCGTCAATGTGGATTTATTACCCTTAAAGCGGCCTTATGAGAGCACTTTACCTCCCGTCTGTTTTACCTGAGGAAGATGGATGACCCCGGCTGGTGGAGGAGAGAGAGAGAGAGAGAGAGAGAGAGAGAGAGAGAGAGAGAGAGAGAGAGAGAGAGAGAGAGAGAGAGAGAGAGAGAGTACATGAATAGATGGACGGACGGATAGATAGATATAAAGTCAGACAGAAAACAAACAAACAATTAGATGAAGAAAAAAAATACAAACACACACAGACTAATACAGCAAATTGTGTGTGTGTGTGTGTGTGTGTGTGTGTGTGTGTGCTGCTAGGATCCAGACCACTAGGAGCCAGACCTCACTAGAAACCTTACTAGGAGCCAGACCTCACTAGGAACCGAACCTTACTACAAACCAGACCTTCCTCAAACCCAAACCTTACTCACTAGGAGGAGCCTTACTAGGAGCCAAACCTTACTAGGAGCCTGGAACAAGAGCCAGCCACCCACGACACAGGGAAATAAAACCCGAGAGAGAACTTAGACAAATTTCAGTAGTGGAAATAATTAAAAAAGTTACTATAATTCCATCGGTGGAGGAGACGAACGAACTTTGGTAATATCCTGTGTGTAATAAAGGGGTTAAGATGCAGTAGCAGAAACTCCCCTTTGCCCACCCATTAACTCCAGAGCCCACCCATTAACTCCAGAGCCCACCCATTAAAACAGAGCCCACCTATTAATTCAGAGTCCACCCATTAATTTAGAGCCCACCCATTAACTCCAGAGCCCACCCATTAGCTCGGAGCCCACCTATTAATTCAGAGTCCACCCATTAATTTAGAGCCCACCCATTAACTCCAGGGCCCACCCATTAAAACAGAGTCCACCCATTAACTCGGAGCCCACCTACTAATTCAGAGCCCACCCCACACACTCACCACCCTTCCAACCACCCACTCATTCTACTAAACCACCATTCTCAAGGGGTTAAACCATCATTCTCAAGGGGTTAAACCATCATTCTCAAGGGGTTAAACCATCATTCTCAAGGGGTTAAACCATCATTCTCAAGGGGTTAAACCATCATTCTCAAGGGGTTAAACCATCATTCTACTAAATTATCATCCTCAAAGAAGTCTTATTACCATCCTCACGGGGTTAAACCATCATCCTCAAGGAGTTAAATCATCATGCTACTAAATTATTATCCTCAAAGGGTTTAAATTTAGAGCCCAGTAGACTTCACCACCAGCTGCCGCCATCACTCACACCACCCACCAACGTGACATCACTCAACAGTTGATCACAGTGTATTCAGCCGGCTAGTCTAATGGCTTGTTAAATGATGGTGATTCAAGATCCCTCAGGTAACGACCCACTGTGTAAACTGTGGTGAATACTGTGATTGGATAGTGCGTGTGTGTGTGTGTGTGTGTGCATGCGTGCGTGTGCGTGTGTGTATTAGTGAATATCATGCGTGAACAACATGCTTAACATGAACGAACAACATGAGTGAGGTATACATGAACCTGCCAACACCTGCCTCAAGGGAGCTCACACACACACACACACTGCGGCTTGGGATAACATTGTTCATGACACTTCTGTATGCATGTCTTTGATGACGAATGACCAGGTACAAGAGGCAGGAATATATGTTACTGGATTATATTAGTAAATAAATGAGAGTGTGTAAGACTGGCGGGCTGGACCTTCCGTGAGTCATGTTGAAGAGTCACGTTGAGTCACACCCAGTAGTCATCACCATATTGAGAGTCACCAGTGTATATAAGATAAACATCCTATCACGATACAGTCATCACCTTACACAATACAGAGTCGTCACACAACTATGGCATCACAGTACAGGAGGTCATCACCCTATATTACATAAGTGATACACAAGACACACTCATCATTATAGGTAAGTGATGAGCACCTTCAGGCAGGTCATCACCACTCACCTTTCTTCCTGTTGCGTCGACGCTGTACTTCATTCTCCTCCTTGTTCTGCTGCTCCCTGCCCCTACGGCCCGCCCTCCTCCGTGCCACCAGCTCCTCCTCTGGCCCTGTAACCTCCGCCAACAGGGGCAGGAAGAAACAGGAGATCACCAGCAGAAGGAAGAAGCAGGGAAGTCCTCTGCTGCCCAGGGTAATCATTTTGAGAAAGTCAGTAAGTCTTTTCCTCACTCGCTTAACACCAATATTCTCACACCGTCATGGGGGCCTCAGACGACGGCTGTTTTATACGCTCATAAACCTCCACTTAATTTCTCATAACTCTCACATCAAGTTGCCAGCCGTCAAAGACAAGTCAGGTGCCAACGTCGGCTACTTCGGTGGGGTGTTGTTGTTGCGGCTCCCGTCTGCTGCAATGCTCTGCTCTCTGTTTTGCTGGCACTATTAACCTTGATTAATGCAACACAAGATCCTCAGTATCGTGGCTGAAACAGCTGTTGATTTAATCGCTATTACAGGATCTGCTTAAGTTTGGAGAGGATACGTGAGGGAATCGTCAAGTGGCATACTATTGACTCTTTCAGTTGCCATATAGGGACGACGGGTATTCCTTATTCAACTTTTCCCAATACTTGACATACAATTTACATATATACCTATCAGTACTAGTTAAACATATAAACCGGCTCAAATTTATCCCCTTTAGGAAGATCAATTAACCTCACCTGAGCAATGACCTGAAGAGCGTTTACTAATTCTCCTCCTAATCAACTGGCATCACCAAGAGCCACCTGACATAACACCACCCTGATGGATGTTGAGCCCACCACCCCTCCTCTTATAACCAGTGTTCACTAAATGTTACAAAGTGAACGGCAGGTGTTATGGATGGATCAGAACCAGAGTAAATGAACCACGCTCAGCCTAATCCGATTTAGTATTGTTTCATTATATTAAACAAATACTCTTAAAATACACGTTCATAATCTCTCACTCACCCACACATCACCCACCCACACACACACACACCACCCACACACACACACACACACCACCCACACACACACATACACACACCATATCTCCTTTAGTTTCAAATCAGAGTGCAGGGTTCAGGTCGACACTGCATTATACAACACCAAGACTCCAGAATTTACTCCTAAGCTGACGAGCCAAGACAGCCAGGTTCCCCAGGTGATCGTCCGCGGCTTAGTGGCACCCCGGGCGACCTGTGTGGCTCACCTACAGTATATGACTCAGGTGTTCACGTCACGAAGAACAAGAGCGAATGTCATGTTGATTATGTAAACAATCACCAGAGGGAACTAACACACACACACACACACACACACACACACACACACACTAGCAGTCAAACCAACAAAAAATACAACCAAAATATAGTTCTATCGTCCGCTATATTGCAAGTTAAAAAATATATATTTGTACGCCTGAGCTTCCTTACAACTGGAACAAGTCTCTTTACAACTGGAACGAGTCTTTGAACTGCTGGAACGAGTCTCCGAACTGCTGGAACGAGTCTCCGAACTGCTGGAACAAAACTCTAAAACTGTTTGTCTACCCATAGATGGCGCGCTGTAGTATCTCATTTAGGTTCGGTACAATTTCGAACTGGATTGTACGGTAAGTTTTAATTTGTTACTCATTATTAGACAGGTTAGGTTAGGTCAGGTTAGGTCAGGTTATGAATCTCAAGAGCCAGGTTATGACTCCTCAACGCCTGGTTATGAATCTCATCTCCCAGCTCACGGTGTACAAGAAGCCTGTGTTTCTCGCTGGAGCTGTGAGTCTTAACACATGCTAGTATAGGGTATAACATCTCCTGGTCCCCTGAGAGATAGATCATCCTGCTGTGGTCTCCCAGCTGTTAATTCTGGCTAGGTGGTGAGTGAGTGAGTAAGAGCTCCGAGACAGCAAGCATCACGAACGAAGTTTCATTAGCATAGCGAGTACCCCACGGACAAAGCTGCTGTATTATCACAATGAACAATACGAACGAAGCTTAACTAACACAGCAAGTATCCCACGAACGAAGCTTAATTGCCACAGCAAGCATCCCACGAACGAAGCTTCATTACCACAGCAAGCATCCCACGAACAAAGCTTCATTACAACAGCAAGCATCCCACAACGTGCATGACGAACGAAGCTTCACTACCAAGAAAAATTTTGCTCCGAATTATGTCTCAGACTCGGGATTCAGATTCTTAGAAATTACCCAAATAAATATTTTTCCTTTAACTGATAACGTGATAACCTCAATTAACCCGCACTTCTTCGGCAACACGGAGATAACACCCAAGATAACGTCCAAATTACGCAAAGACTCAACCCTATCTCGATGCGTTGTCTTATTTCCAGGTTTGAAGATAAAATGAACGGATTCGGTTTCATCCCACGACTAACACCAGGTGATGATGACGCTAAATTTACCCGACGATTCTAAAAAAAAAAAAATTATTCAAATTCTCATTAATTTACTTTATATAAAAAAAAACACACAAATTCGCATCACATCACCTGTATTTAATAATGAAATAAAAAGAAAACATCATTTGAGATTTAAAATAATTATTACCTATAAGATAAGATTTATATTACTTCACTTTTAAAACAAACTGAGGAAGTAAAGATGACTCCGCTGGTGTTCGTCTGGCTACTCGAGTTTACGACGCCGTAACGGGATAACAAATTCACCTCATTTGAATACTTCTTCACCCTTTAGATTTAAGAAAGAAATAACACCTTTTATAGTTTCTTACAATGAATTTTTTTTAAGTTTTTTTTTATTTGATTTAACGACATGGATCTATACACCACATGGCTCTATACACCACATGGCTCTATACACCACATGGCTCTATACACCACATGGCTCTATACACCACATGGATCTATACACCACATGGATCTATACACCACATGACTCTATACACCACATGGCTCTATACACCACATGGATCTATACACCACATGACTCTATACACCACATGGCTCTATACACCACATGGATCTATACACCACATGACTCTATACACCACATGGCTCTATACACCACATGGAGCCATACACCACATGGATACACCACATGGCTCTATACACCACATGGTTCTATACACCACATGGCTCTATACACCACATGGATACACCACATATACACCACATGGATCTATACACCACATGGAGCCATACACCACCTGGAGCCATACACCACATGGAGCCATACACCACATGGAGCCATACACCACATGGAGCCATACACCACATGGAGCCATACACCACATGGAGCCATACACCACATGGAGCCATACATAGTTTTTGTTTTTTGCGTATCTTATCAGTATTTCTTATCAATTTGTATTGAAATTTAAAACAGTTCCTTAGGTAATTTCTCCCTTAACCAGACAAGTAATCAACTATAATAACTACCTAACAACCTCATTTAACCCAAGACACAACATGAGATGATAAAATGGCGGACAGAATATATTGAGACTATCGTAACTCTAAGACAATATTTTATTTTTATTTTTATTTTATTTTTAATTCGGACCCAGAGAGATAAGTGTGTAAATCTTGTTTCTTTTAGTCGATGTTGACGGGAACCTCTCTCTCTCTCTCTCTCTCTCTCTCTCTCTCTCTCTCTCTCTCTCTCTCTCATGTAAATATTTTTTCTCACTTTTTAGCTGTAAATATCTCTGCATTACCTATTTATTTTATCTATGCTTATGTGTAACTTTTGACTTACAATGAAAAGCAAAAGATTCCTCTTTTTACATAAAGGTTGTAAATATATCTATCTTTATTTACAGTACTTGTAAACATCTAATTTTGTTTACGTTATAAATCTCTCTCTGTTTACGTGTAAAAAAAAAGTATTTAATTTTACAACATAATATTCATCACGTCTTTGTTGTTGATATAATATTCTCTTTATGGTCGTCGTTCTCTCCCTCTCACTTGTTGCCATAATGTCACACACACACACACACACACACACACACACACACACTTC
This sequence comes from Homarus americanus, assembly GCF_018991925.1. NCBI lineage: Eukaryota > Metazoa > Arthropoda > Malacostraca > Decapoda > Nephropidae > Homarus > Homarus americanus. The sequence continues at coordinate 209,174 of NW_024749663.1, forward strand.
CTCCCTCTACCCCCAAATTCTAGGGGCCCGAACCATTATCCAAAACACAAAACTATAATAGAATCTCCATTTAAAATTTACTGGGTTTTTTTAGGCCAGCAAACACATGACATTTTACGTAATATTATTTTTCTCTGACTGTTGTTTTAAACACTGGCGAGCGGTGATGTTTATCTAACAGCCTTTGTATTAAAGGTCACCTACATTGAATACTAAACACAGAGTCGTTCAGTACCAGGATATGGAAAAGATCCTTTGAAAAATGTCAAAAGCTTTTAGCTAATGAGGCTCTGTTTGACAGGACCCCCCTCGTGTGTGTGTGTATTGTGTAGTGTGCGTATGTGTGTATATATATATGTATGTGTAAAGTGTATGTAGGACAGTATATAACACTACCAACGAACCATTACCCTCTCCTACTACCACTACACCTCACCCTACCACGACCACCAGTAAACAACCATTACATGCAACCATAATACGACTCCCCCCACCCCCCTCTACTTAACTCCCCTAACCTACATCACTTTTCACCTAATATGGCCCCATAATAATATTTTACTAGAGCAATTTTCAAAACGTCCATGGTAATATGTCGGAGTTACTGAGTAACAGATTATACGGGATATTTTACGTGGCTTAATGAGTTGGCCCACACCGAAATCTGGCCCGAATCTGGAGACACACGAGAAAAAATCGGTTTGTGTTTGTTTGTTTGATTTTTCGGAATATTCGTACTCTTGCCCGCTCAGTTTCTGTGTGTATGTCATTTTTTTCTTAGATACTGAGATTATAAGCTAAGGCGTAGCGCTTTTTTTTTAATAGTATTACTTGTGGTACAACAGAGAGAGAGAGAGAGAGAGAGAGAGAGAGAGAGAGAGTAGACAGATATACGGATATATAGAGATGATGACAAGGACACAGGGAGATGTTTGGAGACAGAAGAAATAGGGAGTTAGTTACCCAAGCAACGGGAGCCCTAGCAACGGAAACCTTAACAACGTTATCCCTAGCAACGGAAACCTTAACAACGGGAGCCCTAGCAACGGAAACCTTAACAACGGGAGCCCTAGCAACGGAAACCTTAACAACGGGAGCCCTATCAACGGAAACCTTAACAACAGGAGCCCTATCAACGGAAACCTTAACAACGGGAGCCCTAGCAACGGAAACCTTAACAACGGGAGCCCTATCAAACCTTAACAACGTACTCCTAATACTTAGCAACGCAACGGAAACCTAACTTTACTATCAGGGGCAATAGGTATAGTAGCTTAACAACGAGGTTAGCCCTATCAACGGAAACCTTAACAACGGGAGCCCTAGCAACGGAAACCTTAACAACGGGAGCCCTATCAACTGTACTCCTAATACTTAGCAACGGTAACTTTACTATCAGGGGCAATAGGTATACTCCTAGCCAGAGTGTAGTCCTAGCATCTTTTAGTCCTAGCAGTGGGTTTAAGCCTAGCCATACGCCTATCCTAGCACAATAAACACCTAACAGCGAGTATAATCCTAGCCAGAGCGTGATCCTAGCATCATCAAAGCCTAGCAGTGGGTATAATCCCGGCTATAAACCTGTTCTAGTACCGCACAATCCTGCCCCAGCTTAAGACTAGCGACGCACGACCCTCCGGCAACAAATATCAGAAGCAATAATTGAATTCCGAACCTCTGAATCAATACGTTCTTAAAATCACAGGGAATTTAGATACCAAATACCGAGGAGAAACAAATGCGCATCGGAGTCGGCCCTGATAGAGAATTCTACCCGCAGATAGTATCGAAGCGCAAGCGTTTGAGGCCCTAAGGTGCTAATGCTTCAAAGATTTATGCGCCGATTAAGTGATGGTCTTTTGTTTTGTTTTTGTACCGCCAAGAACCGTGTCATCTAAAACGGAGTTCGAGTATCTGGTTCAAGAGGATCGGATCTTATGTTTAGTGAACAAGTGAGTGGTAATATTGGAGTTAGTAGACATAAAGATAATAATGGTAGTTCTAATACTTATATGTAAATAAATGAAATAATATTATAAAGAATAACTACTACTAATAATAATATCAGTTCTAATATAATCATCATCATCTCCTATAACAAAATTAACGTCACCTTTCTCAAAAACCAAACCAAATTACCTTCCACAATATACCCCCCATCATATAGTGTCAGTGTCTGGTTGCAATGGCGATATCCTAGTCAAAGTATGTCCAATCTCTCAAAGCCTTCGTACGAATCATTAACAATACGACCCCTTGTTGACGTGTAAGGTAACCATTATGGAAAAAAAAAAGTTACAAGTTATTAAATTAGTTCTGGACTGTTATATGAGAGTCGGGAAATATTTAGCAGATGAGTGGGGAAAAAAATTTGTCTTGTCGATTTGAGGAAGGGAAAGTTGTCGGGTGAGTACGGTGATTTATTCCCTTTTGAGTACGGTGATTTAATCCCTTTTGAGTACTATGATTTAATCCCTTTTGAGTACGATGCTTTAACCTCTTTTGAGTACGGTGATTTAACCTCTTTTGAGTACGATGATTTAATCCCTTTTGAGTACGATAATTTAACCCCTTTTAAATACGATGATTTAACCCTATAAATACAATGACCCATTCCCTTGAGTATAATACTATTGTACTCAGAGGATTGGGTCATTTTACTCAAGGAGTTTAAGTCATCGTAACCGAGTGCTTTAGTCATCGTAATCAAGGAGATTTAGTCATCGTACTCAAGTGTTTAAGCAATTGTACTCAAGGGTGTTATCAAAGTATCGTACTCACTCATCAGGTTAAATCATCATACTCAAGAAGGTAAATCACCGTACTCAAAGGCGATCAAATCATCATACTCAAGAAGATTAATTATTGTACTCAAAAGCCATTAAATTATCATACTCAAGTCCTTAAACATTCAAAATCACACACACACACACACACACGCACACACACACACACACGCACACACACACACGAGACGACAGTCATTACACTTCCTAGTTCCGCCAAACCACGTCATCTTCTCACGATAAAATAACACGCTATACGATAACCCAACACCGCAAATATACGGTACTGACATAATCCCTCCCTATTAGAAAAAATCCCTGAGAAATACCACAAGACTTTAGGTTAATCCTTTATGAAAGTTTATAAACAAAAAATCCCATCATAACATCACAAGACTTAAAAGGTTCAACTAGGTGGGGATTCCGCCGTACATTAAAACATTCACTAACTCCCTATATTACCGAGACAGATTGAGAGACACAACTAAGACCAACACATCGGGATGAATAAAGGAGAGAAAGGAAACCTGGTGGCCGCTACTTCAGAGGCTTCCGGAAACCCTAAGACGACCCTACCAGGTGTCTCCTTATGCAATACAGGTGACCCGACCCTCCGAGACAAACCCCCGCGATCTCAAACGTCAACTACTGTTCCTTCTCCACTTCTTCGACTTCCTAGCTATTAACTTCCATTCCTCTTCTAATCTTCTTTTCAATTCTATCTTTCTCTATAAAAAATGGAAGGGAAACTCAGGTATATTGAGTCAAGGACAGATTGCCAACTGCGGGAACAGGGATTCGATACTTCGCAAAGAGAAGAAACTCAATTTCTCGCTATATGGACTTGGATTCGAGTTATCGGCACAGAGTAAATAGATTCGAATCCTCGTTATAAATACTGAACATAGATTCGAATCCTCACAATAAGCACTTTGATTCTATTCCTCGTTTAAGGTGAAAGAGTATATACCAGCACCTACTCTGTACACGCTGAAGTATTGTGCTCATGTATGGCAATTTTACTATCTATCTATCTATCTATCTATCTATCTATCTATCTATCTACCTTCATCGTGAGAGGGCGTTAATGTCGCGACCTTCAGTTAATATCTATTTTGTCTTGGTTTAACTGCGACTTAATGACGTCACTAACCCCCCCCCCCCTTTAAATACGCGACGGAGTTTTATTTTTATACAGAGTAACGAGTCTTAATTATAGGAGAGGATTAATTATGTGGTGAGTGGTGAGGCTTATTGACTGTTGCTTGTGGTTAGGTTAGGTTACGTCACTGGTGGATATGTTGACAGGTAAGGATGGTCAATCTATCGCCAACGTCACCTTAGACAGTGATGGGTCACCCTAGAGACAGTGATGGGTCACCCTAGAGACAGTGATGGGTCACCCTACACAGTGATAGGTCACCCTAGAGATAATGGGTCGCCCTATATATAAAGGGTCACCCTATAGATAATGGGTCACCTTAGACAGTGGTGGGTCACCCGAGACAGTAATGGGTCACCCTACGCAGTGATAGGTCACCCTAGAGACAATGGTGTCACCCTAGACAGTGACGGGTCACCCTATATATATATAAAGGGACACCCTATAGATAATGGGTCTCCTTAGACAGTGATGGGTCACCCGAGACAGTAATGGGTCACCTTAGGTAGCTGTGATCACCCTTTTCAACTAGAGTATCACCCTAAACAGCTAGGTTCACTCTAGACAACGGGTGTCACACTAAACAGCTGTTGTCAACCTAGACACAAATGGGGGGTCACCCTACAGGAGTCATCCTAGATAAGCAGAATCTCCCTAGACACCTCAAGGCTACAGCAGCAGAGCCTCACACTGCAGGTAGAGTGTGTGGTTCCTCACCGCTCAACCTCACGCGAAACTCTCGTCACTGGTGTGCATTATTCAGCGACACGCCTCACCAGTGTATACCTGTAACGTGACGTGTACCTGTGACGTGACTTGTACCTGTGACGTGACTTGTACCTGTAACGTGACGTGTACCTGTGACGTGACTTGTACCTGTGACGTGTACCCTCGTTATCCTTCTCCTTCATTCATCGTAATTCTTTTTTTTTGATCTCGTTAATGTACAGTTTGGCTCCACCAGTAAACGAAACAGTTCAAAATTTGTCATAAGTCGAATATTTGCGCACTACATGGACAGTCAATGACCCTGACTTAATACACTATGCCACGACCCAGTCATCATATCTCTCACGTGGAGATACTAAACACGCCAACATCTCTACGGTAATCTATTAACATCTCACGATAAAATACTAATAAGAAAAATCTATAACGATCTCTCAGTCTCTCGCGACAAATATTTTTTAAAAATCCATAAATTGATCTCTCTCTTAGATACAGTAAAAAGCACTCAAGTTCTCGCGTGTGTGTGTGAGTTAGCAGGGAGTGTCCGTCCATCCCAAGTAAAGGTATGGGAGTGAGCTACAGTCCAGCCCACGACACCAGTGATGCCAGACGGGCTCCCTCACCGCCAGCACTCACCCGCACTAACGCCAGAGCGACACTGAGCCGCCGTCTTGCGCCCAGGCCTGCTATATACCCCCCCCTTCCCCTACTCCTCCCACTGCTGTCACCCCAACACCCCTCTACCCCTTTTCACTACTCCTCAGCACCCCTCTCCTCCCCTCAGCACCTCTCTCCTCCCCTCAGCACCCCCCAGCACCCTCTCACTCCCCTCAGCACCTCTCTCCTCCCCTCAGCCTCTCTCCTCCCTCAGCACCCCTCAGCACCTCTCTCCTCCTCAGCACCCTCGCTTTCTCTCCTCCCCTCCAGCACCTCTCCTCTCCTCGCTTTCTCTCCTCCCCTCAGCACCCCCCTCCCCTCAGCAACCCTCTCTCCTCCTCAGCAACCTCTCCTCCCTCAGCACCTTTCCTCCTCAGCTGTCACCCAATACCCATTTATGAGGTTCTTTCTCCCTACTAACATAGCTCCTTAATCATACCCACATACCCCAGCATCCCTCCCCTCATTCCCTAGCACCTCCACTCATCCCAGCACCTCCCCTCGGCCCCAATGCTTCCTCGACCCCAACTTTGCCCTCGACCCAGTACTCCCTCGACTCTGTGCTTCCCCTCGTCTCCATGCCTCCTCGACTCCAACACCTCCCCCTCGGCCCCCAGTACCTCCCCTCGACTCCAGTACTTCCCCTCGTCTCCAGCACCTCCCCCTCGGCTCCAACACCTCCCCCTCGACCCAAGAACCGCCCTTTTTTACCCCTTGTACCCCTCAACCCCCATAGCTCCCTAACCCCAACCAACTCCCCTCGACCTGGCATCTCCCCCTCCACCCCAGCATCTTCCTCTCGATCCTGCTTCCTCTCGACCCCTGCCTCCTCCTCGACCCCACAACCTCCCACCTCGATCCCAGCACCTCCCCCTCGATAACTATGCGAGGAGGAAACCCCCAGACACACTTCTCTAATAAAGTTGTAAATTGGCTGTGCGTCCTTGATATGGTGGAGAGAGAGAGAGAGAGAAGAGAGAGAGACCTACCGATCACCCTCACTAATATAAGCAGGCAAAATCTACGCGTGTGATGGCTGGCTCCATCAATAGTGCAGCTAGTACATCTGATAACTCTCCAGTTGTGTGTGAGAGGACAGAGGCAGGAACAATGAGGGGAGGCGTTGAGAACTATTGAAAGGCGTTGAATGGCGTTGAATAGAGGCTGGAGACTCACATATATAGACACCAATCAGCAATCAGAGGCGTCGAATGGCGTTAAATAAAGGCTGGAGACTTATATATATAGACTCATAATAACACTAAGACAAAGAGTAAACAAATTAACCCATTAAAAAGACAACAATTAAAGAAACACCTGATATAAACACTACAACAACAGGCACACCTTGCTTAGATCCTCCCTCACCTTGATGAACACACACACACACACACACAGGTAAACACACAGGTAAACATGTATAAAAGGATAAGATGAAGGCCTGGTAACAAAGACCCAACACAGTGTTTATCTTTGGTGTGTCATAGTGGATATGTGTTGTGTCGCTGTGCTTCATTACCACGCTACTGTACTCTCTGGAAATAGGCACTTTGTAAGGGGGTGGGGGAGGGAAGAGGAGAAATTGAGACTTTATATTTTGGAATTATTATTATTATTATTTTATTTATCTATTATTATTTATTTATCTATTTATTTTTTGTTTATTTATTCGTTTATTTTATTTATTTATTTTTAGGAGGGGGGAGGGCAATTTGGGGTTCCTGTGATGGTATTTACGACATAAAAACAAAGGTATTTTACGTTTTTCATTTTTGTTTAATGAATGAAATTATTTAGAACAAGTCTTTAAAGGGGTTATGAAGCAGAGAAAAAACCATATAAACAATAACATCAACAAAAACAATAACAACAACAAAAACAACAACAACAACAACAACAACAACAGTAACCTCAGGTGGGTATCAGGTGAGATTATTAACTCGTATACCAGCTGTTATTATCAAGATGGAACTGATACCCTGAACACACACACACACACACACACACACACACACACACACACACACACACACACACACACACACACACACACACATACACAGGGATCCAATCGTAGGTAGGATCTCACACCTGAAGGGACAGGTAAGGAGGGAGGAGGAGATGGGAGAAGAGGTGAGAGAGAAAGGGAGAGAAGGAAGAATGAGGAGGAGGGTCCTATAATGACATTGATTTCCAACAGTCCCTTCCCTACTAGATGGAGAGGGAGGGAGGAGGAGCAGAGACAGGCAGAGAAGGGAGGAAGATTAGGAGGAAGAGGAGGAAGAAGAAGAAGGAGGAAGATAGAGAAAGGGGAAGGAGAATATCAATGAAAGAAGGATGAGGTGGAAAGAGTGGGGAGGAGGGGTAAAACAGAGTGAGGGGGAGATTACTATCACACCCCCTCCACTCCAACCCCCACCACCACTACCACAGCCCCACCACCACCAGCCCCTCCACTCCAGCCCACCCACCGCCACCACCTACCACAGCCCCCACCACCATCCTGCCCCTCCACTCAACCCCCACCACCACCATCACCCCCCTCCACTCAACCCCCCTACCACCACCACTACCACAGCCCCCATCACCAACCCACCACCACCACCACTGCCCCCCTACCACCACCACTACCACAACCACCACCCACCACCACTACCCACCCCGTACCACCACCACCACTACCACAACCACCACCACCACCACTACCACCCTCACCACTATCCCCACCACTACCACTACCACCATTTTCCCCTCACACAAGGCCATCACCACCACCACCCTCACCACTTTCCCTTCACACACGTCCCATAACCACACTCCCCTCACAAGTGCCATCATTTCCCCTCAGCCGTGTCCTCGTGTGCCAGCGCCACTAAGGAGCCACACAGCATACATGAGGGGACCTGCTTCACTAATAATGGTATACTAGTCTAAGAGTCCTCGGGATAATAATTCTTATAACGAGTCTACTTATATAAAGGTTTTCCGAGAGGGTGATATTGATAAAGAAATCATTTTTGCCTCTTAGGTTAGGTTAGGTTCACCTTATGTGACCTTACAGCGCCCAACAGTGACTCATTACCTTCCGTCTGGCTCCTCCCCCTTAACAGTCTCCAGACACCACCTACGACCTGCACCCCTTCCCCCCTTACTGAGCCAAGACCCCCCTCCCCCTCACTAGAGTTGACGACCTTTCCCTCTCTCCTCCCCTCTCCACTCTCTCTCTCTATCCCTCTCCCTCTCTCATTCTTGTCACTCGTAATCGAATATGACACTCATCCAGTGAAGACGAAATGATGGGAACTCTTAATGATGTCATAGTATCATTGGTGAACTCTAAGGAGGGACGGCGGCAGTGTCTTACCAACGCCTGGCACCTGTCCGCCAAAGGTTTTAACACCCTCTCGTCCAGTAGTTTTCCAGACATCACAGTTAAGGGTGATAGACTCCCAGATGCGAGCGTCAGATTAGGCACTTTTTTTTAGCTTTGTCTTAACATTATCCCTGTACTTTTGTCTGTTACCCGCTACTATTCTTTAGATGACCATAGAGTAACTTTAGCAATCTACTTTCGTTCATGAGGGTAACATGGCCAGTCCACTGTATAGGTGGTCATGAATTATGTCAGCCTCGATGCTCCTACAGTTGTTAACAGCGAGGAGAGCAGTATTTTGTCCTCTCGTCTTCCCCAGTGGACTCGGAGAACGGATCGGGGACTGGTGATGACTCTGAGGTGTCTCCTGTATGTGGCCCATGTCTCGCTACCATACAGCTGGGTGAGGTGGACCACTGACCCCATCACCCATACACTTACTTTTACCCCCCCTCCTTGTACACCCCCCCCTCATCCCTACACCACCTCACCCATACACCACTCCACTTACGTACACAACCTCACCCATTACACCGCCTCACCCGTACCACCTCACCCATACACCCCCCCTCCCCACCTCACCCCAACACCTCCCATACCCCCTCTTACATACACCACCTCACTAACACCTCCCCCATACATCCCCTCACCTATATACCACCTCACCCCCACACCTCCCTTACACCCCCCTCACCCATACACCACCTCACTAGCTTACCTCCCCATGCAATCCACTCCCACACCTCCTCCTTCATCAATCAACCTTTATATCATCGCTAGGAAGGACCACCTCCCCCTCATACCCCTCACCTCACCTCTCTTCTCCTCCTCTCCTCCCACATATATGATTACCTTCTTCCCTCACGCTCTTTATTCTCCTCCCTCTTCGCCTTCTCCTTTCATCTTCCTTTCTTCCTCCTCCTCTTTGTCCCCTTGTCATCCCCCCACCTTCTCCTCTGCTCCTTCCTCTTCTTTCCTATCCTCCCTCCTCCTACTCGTCTTCCCTCCTCCTGCTCCTTCTCCTCCGTATCTCTTTCGTATCCTCCTTCTCCTCCTCACCTCCTCCTCTCACTCTATCGTATTGGTATCCTGGTGACGGGCAATCTTTAAAAGCCAGGCTGGTGTCCGTGATACTACTTGCTTGCTTAACAACAACACATTGATCGAGGGGAACTACCGAGGGAAATTGCCGTTTTCCTACTGTTCCTGTGTGGGTGGGTGGGTGGGTGTGAGCCAGGTAGGTGGGTAGGTGGGTCGGTGGGTGGGTAGACAGGATGTTTAATTACATCATTCATATTCATTATAACGCTCACATTAATAACGTTATCTATTACACACACACACACACACACACACACACACACACACACACACACACACACACACACACACACTTTCTTTTAAACTCAACTCAAAATATTATGACTTACAAAACGAAAAGTGACTCATACTCACAGGCTTTTATCAACTCAAAATATTATTACTCACAAAATCAAAAGCTTCTCACATACTCATAAGACGTTAATGTATAAAAGATGTTTGTAAATGTATAAGAAAATAGATCTTCCTGTTTCCTGGTTATAAAAAAGGATTATTTACACATAATAAATTAGTCATATACTCAGAAGGTGTCACATGAAGATTAGACACCCCATCCTTATATCACCTGATGATCAACCACCCTAATGATACCTGGGGGGGGGGGGTTAGGTTAGGTTAGGTTAGGTTATGTTAGGGGCTAATCTTCAGGTGTTCCCTTAGCAGACATTAATACAATAATTATATGAAAATAAAATAATTGAAAAGGGGTAAATTATTCTCCCTTAAGTGAAAAAAATTAATTATTCTCCCTTAAGTGAAAAAATTAATTATTCTCCCTTAAGTGAAAAGGTCAATTATTCTCCCTTAAGTGAAAAAATTAATTATTCTCCCTTAAGTGAAAAAATTTATTATTCTCCCTTAAGTGAAAAAAAGTAAATTATTCTCCCTTAAACACATGAAAAAATTTATAATCATAACGAAGAAACACCTCTACATTACTCTCCTCAAACACTCATTCACCAACAACAATACAAAGTGAGTCAAAAGGAAAAACGTCATTATTATTGTACAGTGTGAGGAAGAACAGACTATTAATTTATCACAAGTTGCTGTAGATTATGTTGTATTACACAGCTTCCCCAAAATGTAAACAGATCCTTGTATTACCTTCATTTTTGTTTTTACCTGAGATTCTAATTTGACTTATTTCTTGGCCCTTAATTAATGACCCACTTTAATAGTTTCCGCCACGAGTAATTATGACAACAATATCAATTAAAAAATATAAGAGAAAACAAGGATAAACAAACAAACAAATTCTTACTCGAGATTATATTAGTATAATTAACATACGGTAGAATTTGGCGAGAATTTAGTTAAAACTCTTGACATCTCGACAAGTCTGGACAACAAGTGAAGCATTACGCGAAATTAACCGTAAAAAAAAAATAAAGAGACCCACACAAACCTCAGGGGTGGGGGAGATGTATGAACAAAGCTAATGTAAAAATGAATGTTGGGTATCTAAAGTGGGGGAGGGAGGAGGGGAAGGAGGAGGAAGGGAAGGAGGAGGGAGGGAGAGGGAGGAAGGGGAGGGAGGGAGAAGCTTGATCTTCTGAAGGCTTTTAATGCAAAAAGGGGTACAAGATTTTTTTCTTAGCAAGGCAGAGGTAAGTGATAACGTACGTCTATTGAAATTTATATCCCAGTCTATCGGGGGACAAGGGGGTGTTGGAGAGGCTGCCGAGGAGGAGGGAAACTGCCGGGGAGGAGGGCTTCTGCCAGGGGAGGGAGGGGTAGGAGCTTTAGATACTGATAGGGGGCTGGTGGAAACGAAGAAACAACCGGCTAGTAGGGGGGCGGGGGCTGGCGGCTGGTGAGAGGGGGCCTAGCTGGCTAAGGGAAGGGCTGGGGTTCCTCCTGCTTTTGACATCTTATAGTAAATCCCAGCAGGCGGCGCTGTACCCCCTAGCACTTCCTTAACGACCACGGCGCTGACACGTTCAAGACACGTCGCAGACACGATCAAGACACGGCACAGATACGGCACAGGCAGATTCATAACTCGGAATAGGAAACAGTGAAATACGGTATAAACACGGCACCTGCATGGACAGAGATGGGAATAATCCGATTAAAACAAATTTACTTATGACACGACAACCACGAATTAAATCCAAGAGTGTCACTGGCTTGTCACGGCTGCTGTAAAGACACGGCAGATGATCATTAAGGCCACGGCGGACAGAAATAGCTGGGACACGTTAGATACCAGAAGATGCGTGTCCATCATTGTACATCATGCCAACACGTTTCAGTGAGACGAGAGAGTGACAGAGACAAACAGACAGACAGAGAGACAGATAGGCAAGGATCAACACATGTTAGTTTAGAGAGAGAGAGAGAGAGAGAGAGAGAGAGAGAGAGAGAGAGAGAGAGAGAGAGAGAGAGAGAGTCACTATCAACCAGATCTTTACGAGTCACAGGAGGTGAGACCCAACAGCGTGTGTCCCTAGATAACACGAATGAGACTTAACTACACTATGTGGCGCCTCTATTATTGTGGGAGCACGTGAAGAATATAGCTCTCCCTCCTCCACGCTTATTTCACCTAATGCTGCCTCGAGGGTTAGGTTAGGTTAGAGTATTCATGCCTTAGGTTAGGTTAGGTTAGGTTAGGTTAGGTTAGGTTAGAGTATTCATGCCTTAGGTAAACAAATTAGGGTGTCTAATCTTCAGGTGAACAGGTATTACGTTACCTTGGTTATCACAGCTCCTTAACGTCACCTGGACTAAGACGAACTGCTCCCCTCCCTTCATCTTCCTCTCCCCTCCCTTCCCCTTCCTCTCCCCATCTCCCCTCCCCCCACCGACGTGATCCATTATCTTAATTTTCTGCCATGGAAAGTTTACTTCATTCCCGCCGGTGTGTTGTGTTGTCTTATGTTCTCTTGTCACACACACACACACACACACACACACACACACACACACACACACACACACCTACATACATACATACATACATACAGCCTTACTCTCCCGGGTTAGCTCAATATACAGGTCGTGTCTTTGAAGTTTGAGGGAGAGAAATGTTGAAGGATGTGAGGGATATGAGCAGTGAAAAGGAGAAGACAGACAGAGAGAGACAGACTGAATGAATCAAACAGACAGAGAGAGATAGAGGAACACACACACACACACACATTCACCATCACCTGTACACAAATTAGGTCACATAGTGTGGTCTCTCACCTGAACCCCCTTAATGACTCCATCTCGCCAGGTGAGTCAGGAACCAGTGCAGGTAATGGAGTGGCCTTTAATAAGTGATCATAAAGTCGTATAACTTAAGAGAAGTTATAAGCCAATACGACAGTTATGGTAATGATGGTGATGCTGATAATGGTAGTGATGATGATGGTAGTGATGATGATGGTGATGATGATAGTGATGCTAATAGAAGCGATGATGATGATTTTGATTATAATAATAATAATAATAATAATAATAATAATAATAATAATAATAATAATCATAGCATCCTCAACAACAATAATAACAACACCACCACCTCAACAACAATAATAACAATAACAACAACACGCCAATAATAACAACAACAGCCTCCACAACCCATGCTAAACAAACCGATCACAAACCAGAAGAAATTAGTGGAGCTCGATCTCACTCACAAGGCCATGAAAATCTATAAACAACAATCACACACCTCCACCAGGTAAGCAGGTCGTGATTACCAGGTGTTGTACATGTAATACTGGTGTGCAGGAGAGACGTAGTGTCGAGCAGGTTCCTCTATACCTGTTCATTACCTCACCTTGGCCTAGTGAAGGGGGGGGGTGCAAGATGCTGGTAGTTGGTATTTCACTTTTAACAGTTTATCTATCTACCAATCTATCTATCTGTCTCTCTAGTTATTTATTTATCTTTATCATCTCTATATTTGTCTATTGAATTATTTATTTATCTGCTTATTTGTTGTCTATATATATATATATATATATATATATATATATATATATATATAACTATATATATAACAATAACATATATATATAACTTTCTCTCTCTCTCTCTCTCTCTCTTTTCTCTTTCTCTCTCTCTCTCTCTCTCTCTCTCTCTCTCTTTCTTTTCTCTCTCTCTCTCTCTCTCTCTCTCTCTCTCTCTCTCTCTCTCTCTCTCTCTCTCTCTCTCTCGCTCTCTCTCTCTCTCTCTCTCTCTCTCTCTCTCTCTCTCTCTCTCTCTCTGTCCAAGCCGCCTGATTCACTCAACCAGAACACGACAAAAAAAAATTTCTTACAATTTACGTTTTTTTTCTCTACTTTCAGTAAATATCGATCTGCGTGTGTTTATATACAGGTCGAGACAGAACCTGTGTGTTTATATACAGGCTGAGACAGAACTTACGTGGTTATACAGTATACTGGCTGAGGCAGAACTTAGTATCAATATATAAATAAGAAATCCCTCTAACTGGAATGTGATATACAGTATATTTTTCCTGAATTAAATATCTGGAATTGGAATGGAGAAGAAATATATCGAGTGTTGTGGCAGTATTTCTTTTTTTTTTAATTTTATTGGGCACTCCCCTACATCCTTGTGTAAGGTGAAGCGCAGAAGCGTTTACAGCGCCCAACAGGGAAGCATGCTAAGTTCATGCTTGCCTTTATGTCTCATGAGTTAAGGGAGTAGAAGCCAGAAGAGTTAAGGGCGTAGAAGCCTGAAGAGTCAATGGTTTATGTCATCAAGTTATTAGAAGCTCCAACAACTTGTCCCTGAATACGAATTCGCAACTTTCGACTTACACCAGGTACCTACTTTACTGCTAGGTGAACAGGAGCTAATGGGGGCTAGGAAGTATGTCCAAATTGTGGCAGCATTGATTAAGTCTGAGCTCTTTCACCCAATTCCTGCCAACAACCCACACTCAACCAGTACCTAACCTAACCCACACTCAACCAGTACCTAACCTAACCCACACTCAACCAGTACCTCACCTAACCCACATTCAACCAGTACCTAACCTAACCCACACTCAACCAGTACCTCACCTAACCCACACTCAACCAGTACCTCACCTAACCCACACTCAACCAGTACCTAACCTAACCCACACTCAACCAGTACCTAACCTAACCCACCAACCAGTACCACCTAACTCCACACTCAACCAGTACCTCACCTAACCCACACTCAACTAGCACCTCACCTAACCCACACTCAACCAGTACTCACCTAACCCACACTCAACCAGTACCTCACCCAACCCACACTCACAACCAGTACCTAACCTAACCCACACTCAACAAGCACTACCCCAACCCACACTCACCCAGCACCT
The DNA here is from genome assembly GCF_018991925.1 of Homarus americanus. Classification (NCBI taxonomy): domain Eukaryota; kingdom Metazoa; phylum Arthropoda; class Malacostraca; order Decapoda; family Nephropidae; genus Homarus; species Homarus americanus. The sequence goes on from NW_024749663.1 coordinate 224,287, forward strand.
CACCCAACCCACACACTCAAACGTAGCACCTCACCCAACCCACACTCAACTAGTACCACCCAATCCACACTCAACCAGTACTACCTAACCCACACTCAACCAGCAGTCTCACCCAACCCACACCAACTAGTACCTCACCCAACCCACACCAACCAGTGCACCTCACCCAACCCACACTCAACCAGCACCTCACCCAACCCCACACTCAACTAGTACTCACCTAATCCACACTCAACCAGTACTCACCTAACCCACACTCAACCAGTAATTACCCAACCCACCAACCAGTACCTAACCTAACCCACACTCAACCAGTACCTCACCTAACCCACACTCAGCCAGTACCTAACCTAATCCACAATTAATACCTCACCTAACCCACACTCAACCAGTACCTCACCTAACCCACACTCAACCAGTACCTAACCCAACCCACACTTAGCCAATACCTACCAAAAACACGGGACAGAGAACCGATTAACAGGCGAGTAGGTTAACAGGAAGAGACACGGATGAAGTAACCCGCGGCACCACACGACTGTGAAACAATACACCGGATGGGTTCACCGTCACCTGACCCCCCTCCCAGACGCACGCCGAGGCCACAACACTGTGTACCCCGGCCCCGCCTCTCTTCACGTCCATCACAGGGTTCAGAGTCGTCCCTGTTTTGACCATGAGGTTGTCGTTCCTGTTTTGACCATGAGGTTGTCGTCCCTGTTTTGACCATGAGGTTGTCGTTCCTGTTTTGACCATGAGGTTGTCGTCCCTGTTTTGACCATGAGGTTGTCGTTCCTGTTTTGACCATGAGGTTGTCGTTCCTGTTTTGACATGAGGTTGTCGTTCCTGTTTTGACCATGAGGTAGTCGTCCCTGTTTTAACCATGAGGAAGTCGTCCCCGTTTTTAGCCATCAGATAGAATGTCGGACTTATTTAAGCCATCATTTAGGAGAGTCGCTCCTGTGTTAGTCTTGAAAAGGTCGTGTTTGTTTTAGCCATAAGAAGTGTCCTTGTTTCAGCCACAAGACAGTCGTCCTCGCCCCACACATGAACCAGGTGAAGGCGGTGGCGGCGTCAACTAGGAGCCTCAAAACTTCCTCGTCAGATCAATATCCCTGACACAAGCTGCATTAACCTTTGAAGTTGGTGAAGTGCCTCAGGTTAATACTGGTTAATTGATGTAGTTTGCAAGCTGACTTTTAACTCCTACTCAAATGTCTTGCGGTAAGAGTATTACTAACCTTTGGAATCGCAGACATTGGTACAGGTATAATGCTAGATAATTAATGTGGTATTCACGGTGATTATTATCATATGTGTTTGTAAAGTCTTTCACCTGAGGAGAATTTATTATTGTCGTGTTTTTTTTTTTAAATAGATAAACAGTTACATAAAACCTGTTTTACCTGAGTTAGCTTCACTTAATTTTAGGGTTGCGGTGACCGAGTGGCTACAACATTCGATTCCGGTCCTGTAGTTTGTTCGTGCCCGGGTTGCTGTTCTCAGTCGACCCAGCTGTGAATGGAGAATAAATTTTACTGATAAGGCATTGAAGGTGACCGAGAACAGTACAATAGAGCATCAACCACACTTCCTTAGTCTCCAGTGTATAGGGGTGTGTCATGTGTATGGTAACTATCTTCACTTTAGGAGCGATACCTTTTGATAAACGAATTATTTCAGATATTGTACCATCTTTAGTCATCGTTCGTATCCCCAGCCTCCACACCACATCATCGTTGGTTCATCTGATACAAGTCAAGGAATCTTTTACTATTGTCTAGATAAGAAACAGATAGAACTGGAGTTACGTAATGGCTCCAGGAAGGTAACTCTTAGGTAAGTCGAGAAGTGAATGCCCCTGTAACACTTAATCTGTCGGCTTTGTTGGCTGTCCTTGCTCCAACTGACTTACTGCTTCCTATTGTTCGTGTACCAACACTAAGTATGCATGGTTTGTATACTATGCCCGCAGTCTATAACCATTGTATACCTTCATTATCTACATACGATGATTTTATTGAATATCTATCAAATTATTTAGTTTCAGGAATAATTAAGTTTTATGCCGCTCATTAAATTTAGCCAATGTAGGTGATCGTGTAGTTTGTGTACCGGTTATACTGGCAGGTTAGCTTGTTCCCACCTTAGACAATAAACTCTCTCGGAGTCAATTCAATTTCAATTTCAATTGTTTATTCCTTGATAGAGGAAGCGGGATCCTAGTGCTGTCACTAGGTACCCCTGTACAATGACACCAGAAGCATCTGGCAAGTGTGACAAGTATATACAGTATAAGTATTATAAAGGGGCTTACTAAAGCCTAAGGAAGGATATTCCTTTAACACATAATCAATATTATTTACATAATATCTGGCCAGTATGGGGAGGATCATCGTGTCTCCGTCAGGGGGTCGTGGAGTGGTGGTCCAGCAGGCGTCACGGAAGCGTTGTGTGTGGGGACATCTTAGGAGGTAGTGAATAAGGGTGCTGCTGTCGGGTCTTCTGCATAATGCACAAGAGCGTTGCTCAGGGGATGCGGGGATACCAATCTCCCAAGCAAAGTCATACCCAATGATCATACGGGCAGCAATCACGTCCCCTTTCCGCGACCCTTTCCCGTAGACGTACGAGAGGTCAGGAAGTTTACGGAGGACATCGTACCAGGTGGGCGGGAAGTCCACTACTACTACTAATAATAACAATAATAATAATAACTTCATTTCTAATAGGTATCCCCAGCTGACAAACAAGCACAAAGAAAGACCAGAAACAGCACATGGTAATAACAGCAAGACATAATAATATATGACGCCTGGCACCAGCTGTCCTCTCTGACCACGAATACCTAACCTACAACTCAGAGTATAATATCGAGTCTTATGTGAGCTAAAGTCTTATAGTGGTGTGAGTTTAAGTCTTGTAGTGGTGTGAGCTTAAGCTTATAGTGGGGTAAGCTTAGGCAGCAATATAGATCAACGTAAGATTAATCTATCGCAACAGTAAAAGGTCAACAGACTTCATCTCCTTCAATATTCTCCATGTTGTGAAAATTATTGACCGTTCACAATAATATAAGGATCACCCGAAGATGAGACAACCTAACCTAAATAACCTAAACTAACCTAACCTAACATAACGTAACCTAACCTAACATAACATAACCTAACCTAACCAAAATAACCTAATCAAACCTAAAAAAACCAAACCTAAACTAACATAACATAAACTAACCTAACCTATCCTAACTTAACCTATCCTAACTTAACCTAACCTAAACTAACCTAACCTGTCCTAATCTAATCTAACCTGAGTCCCTCCTAGGCATAGCGTTAGGGTGTTTAATTATCAGGTGAAAAAACTCAGGTGGAACGAAACTTCAGGTAATCCAAACATACTTCCCTACACAAAATCAACCACTTTTACTATTATTAAAAATCAAACGCAAAAAATAATATAAAAAATCCCTTATCTGCCTTTTTTTTTATAAACTTTTGAGCTAAACTACAACCAGTCTGTTTATAGGTATGAGAAGGCTGGTTTGTTTTGTCAACACTATGAGGTCAGGTGATAGCGATAAGATAAACCGCAGCGCAAACACGTGAGCCTCACCACGTATGATATAGTGGAGGAGGCTGGCTGTGAAGGACCTGAATGACTCACACTCACACACACACACACACACACACACACACAAGAAAAGAGTTCTCTATCGCCCCCCTCCCCCCCCAAAAAAGGCTCAGCAAGGTGACCCCCTAATAAGGCATCTCCATAAAGATCCGACAAAAGATGAAAGAAGCTGTGAACCCATAGAATGAAAAGGGGCGTAAAGGGAGAGCAGCCTTGAAGAGGGTCGCTTTAGGCCCGGGTATGTAAGGGGACGCTACAAATGGCACGTACGCATCAGAGTGGGGTAGACATGTCACCATTTAGCTAAGTTACCCTTTTAACATTATTCTTCATTTTCTCTCTACCAGTTTTCTTCGAATTATCAATACGATTATGGGTAACTTGTAATAACTTCTATACGTCGCTACATTAATATTTACCTTTTAACTTGCTTACCTAATGGCCACCCACTCGAGGCCACACCGGAGGAAGGCCAGTGACCCGTGTAGTGTCCCTCCATTGTTCTTGCTCGTTTTGCTTAGGGATGGTAGACCGTTCCATAGGTCTATCACCCTCTGTGTGAAGAAGTATTTCCTTATGCTCGTTCTGCATGATAACTTGGCCAGCTTGTACTTATGTCCTCTCGTGTTGGTGGTGTGTGACGCCACAAAGAAATGTCCCCGAGTTCACGTTTTCCATCCATTTCAGGATTGTTGATGTTACAATAAGATCTGTCCTGAAAGGTTGTTAGTCTGAAGGCCCTCAGTCTACTATGGTCATGAATCATTTATCCTTATGTATGTCTCAGGAATACACACCCGAATTATGAAACATAATTCCGAAACACCCTGTACACGATGACTGCATACCTGCATCGTCGATATGCTTGGTTAAGTGAGAAGTATTCCATATCCTATCCTTGACTTGGAGCCTCGTCAGCTATGCCTATATTAACCGTCCCACTCGAGCCATCGCCAAGACACATGGTGCCTAGTATACCAATTGGGATTGTGCTGTGCTGTTTATTTTGGATTATGTGAAGATGTGTCACCGGAGCTCAGGGGTGGTGAACCTTTTTGAGAGCGTGCGCCGAAATTGGCGATATTCTGAAAAATTCTCTTGCGTGCCCGTGGGAATTTTGAGCAGATTATTATTTTCAAACAAATTTACAAAACCTGCTTCTCTACCAATCATGCTGGGTGCACCATCAGTTATCACGGTTAAATCAAGTAAAAAAATGTATTGAACTTGTGGTAGGTAGAATCTTTTGACTGGCTTGATAATACTTAACACGTGTACGGGGTCTCTGCTGAATAAAATCGTCTGGCATTAGTTAAATGTCAAAAGTGGCGTCCCTGTAGCCAAAGAGTTTAAAGTGACGCTAAGTGACACCCATAACATCCCCGGCCACTTAACTCAACATCCTGGGACACTTATCACACCTGGGGGACTGTGCTAGCCACACCTCCCCAAAGTCCTACACAACACGCAGTAAGGTCCAGGTTCCTCAAGGATTATGAGATGTCACTCGACTCTATGTTCCTACTTGGGTACACCCTCTCGTTGTGTGTGTGTGTGTGTGTGTGTGTATATATATATGTGTGTGTGTGTGTGTGTGTATGTATGTGTGTGGGTATGTATGTGTGTGTGTGTGTATGTGATCTGACTTTGAAGTAACCTTGGTGGAGGCGTGGCGGACATTCCTCGTGACGCTGTTGCTTAAGGTTGAAGGAGTAAGACAGATGTATGAACGTGTATGGTCTATACCAACAGCTGGAGGATGATGTTCCGAGTCACTACCGCCATTTGTAAGCTCCCTCAGTGACGCGGAACCATACGACGACGCAACATAGTGAGTGACGTAACGAGCGACGTAGAGAGTGATGAATGTTGTTGACGCTCCAAGAACAACATCCTGCCGGTAAACTGTTTCCTGTCTGGCGGCGGCACAGTTGTGTGACGGAATCATTCATTAAGGGAACAAAAATGGTATTATTATGGTGAAAAGAAAGGCACGGTGTTCTTCTGGAGGAGTTAACTGGGGCCATGACCTCACACCACAGGAAGAAGGGTAGGTCACGCCACAAACCATTGCACAATACCTGAGCCACACACCGTACTTACACACGCGATCAAAACTTTAAGTTCTATTACTGTTTTAAATGATAATAATAAATCTAGCATTATTTAATTTAGAGGAATGGTTTTATTTGTTATTATTATTATTATTATTTTTTACGAAACGAAAGCCAGAGAAGAGATTATGGTGACGGTGTATGCAAAGAAAACGTTGATGACTACACCAAACAGATCAACCAAGGTAAAGGGACACTCGCCAAACAAGGTAAAGGAGGTAAAGGGACACTCGCCAACCAAGGTAAAGGGATACTCGCCAACCAAGGTAAAGGGACACTCGCCAACCAACCATTAAAAATCTTTGAATTAATTGAACAGACAACGTCATCTAAACCGACATACAATAATGGTGTTACTCAAACACGTTTTCTCCGGGTACTCTGGTTTCCACCCTTACAGACACTGGACAATAAAGGTAATAACAAAATAACAAACAACAAGCCAACTACCCTAACGACTGGTAAGCGATAAATGGTGGAATGATAAATAAACTTAAGAAACAATAAGATTAACTCTAAGTCACAAATGTCAACCTCTTGGCAAACTCCTTAATATTGGTCCTGCTAATTTTCTGTGCGTTCTATTTTATTCCTCAAAATTGTTTTACTCTTGTGGTGAATTATGCTGAATAAGAAATATATTCGTATATATGTATGAGTATATATCACAAGATTCCAAGGTGTTGGTTAAAACTGTGTGTGACGTCCTAGATGCGAGTCACCCCCTCCCCCTCAAACCTGACTCATATAATTATTCAGTAAGGAAACAGAGAATATTAATATCCTACTATTCAAATTCAACATAATATCGATGGGGAAAACTTGCTCAGTAAAATCCAAAATAACACTGTGACTAACTTGGTAAGATATGATGACTATCCGGGAGTCAGGGGTTGAGGGTTAGTGTGTGTGTGTGTGTGTGTGTCTCTTGATAGCTCGTCGATGACACCCGTAAGACCTGTTCTTACTGTAAACACTTCTTGCTACAACACCAAGTTCTTGCATTAAAGCAGTTCTTCTTCCAGACCTTGCATGATTTCTGCACGATAATCTAGTTTTTACACGAAAGAGGAAAATTTAGTTCTTGTATAAATACCGATCTCGCACAAGAGGTTATAATTATTGCCTCATAATTGTAGCTCTTGAAAAGGGACCAAGTTCTTGTAAAAACACTGACTTATCTGAAAACCTCGTTCTACTTCACGGAAACTTACCTCTTGCACGAGATATAGGCTCTAGTTAACTACGCCAGGGACACCATATCCTTCGAATCCGCAATGTTACTACTACACACGAACTTCGGCCTCCTCAGTAAGAGACAATAGAGGAGTTCCAAGAATGAGAGAGTGACGCGCATCAAGGCAGCAACAAATACAGGAACTACAGGACAAAGAGCCACTGATTTTGACTTCACATTTATTACCAACGTTTCTCCATAACATCTACCTCTTCATTTACAAACTGTCTCTAGAGGTCAGACAGTTCTCACAATATATTTGCACAGATTTACTATTACTGATTAGTCTCCCAGTCTAAGCAAATGATCCTACTGGAAATAAGCATCTGGTGCCTTTGTTGACTATCTTTGGTCGAATTGCCTTATTGTTTACCATTGTTTGTATATCTACACTGTTTAGGTACAGTGAATTGTATACCTGGAATGTGTATTGTATATCTACATTATCTCTATACATACGGGATCAATATAAACGTATATGATAATTTTACTGAATATCTATCTATCTATCTAGGTTCAATAATGTCGTCTACAAGCCACCACGAATGCCAATGCTGTGAGAGTAACATGAATTATTATTATTGTTTCTGGACCATGACAACAACGATAGCTCCCCCGCTCTCCACCTCCAGGGCGAGAGAGCAGTGTGTCAGTTAAGTCATGCTGTGGTACGAGGATAATGCCATAATCCATAAATAATGATAATGTAGCACCTGAGAGACGGTAGACAAAATAAAGAACGGGTGAAAACGTGAGTGAAATAAAAAACAATGGGATACGAGGAGAGGCGTAGTTCCAGCAGCCAGTTGTTGTTGTTGTGGTGGTGGTGGTGCCTCCAATCTTGGGAGCTTAAAAAGTCATGGAAAAAAGTCACTAATCTAATCTAACCAAACTCCTCCCTATCCTAACTCTCGTCCTATCCTATATTAACTTATCCTAACGTATCGCTAACCTAAAATAACCTAACCCAATGCTAACCTAATTTAACGCTAACCTAACCGAACCCCAATACTAACCTAACTCTTATCGTAGCCTAAATTAACTTACCCTAACGTATCGCTTATCTAACCTAACCTATGCTAACCTAATTTAATACTAACATAACCTAAACTCCCAGGATGATTAATCTTAAGGTGAGATAAGCTGCAAGGGTTAATCTAGTGGTGAGCCCTTGAGCCGTATTACAAGAATAACTGATAATGATGATGACTTGACATAATGCATCATGTGACCAGCGGTATGAGACGTCAAAAACCTATCATTTACAAGTGCTGAAATGCGTTTTATCGTACACCTCGCTGACTATATGGGACATCAAATGCAACTATTATCCTTTGTTAAGTATTGTAATATGGACATTCTTATGATACAGGAACATAATGTTAAGGATCCAGGGAAATTATCTTATCTAAATGATTACTTTGAAATTATTATAAACAGTACACATTTGTTAAAAGGAGGAACTGCACTATTAGTTAGAAAACTCTACCAACAAATCAGAGACTAAAAATGTTAAACATAAAACAAGATGATAGTTGTGTAAGATGTGGTGAGGTAGAATATCCATTCCATGTATTTTACTTCTGTTTCCATAACAGTGATAATTAAATAGTTTAAAAATCTCCTAAATATAGTCTGCAATGTCAATAACAAATTATTTCTGCATTTCTTAATGTTTAATATTAACTGTAGTGATAATAAGGATAAGAATACAATGACCATGCTAATGTCAGATTACATTTAATGTATGTGGTTAAGTAGGAAAGAAAATTATAATGTTAAGGAGACTATAGCCCTTAAAGGCAGGATATATTATAATAAATGGATGATCAAGTGTATATTAAAAGAAAAGTCATCCAAATATTTCACTTACAAATATGTTAATATGTAATATTTGTGTATGCAGTGTATGTAGATTGTAAAATTTATAAAAAAAAAGAGCGAGGTACTGTACCCTGAATATTGAATTAAGTCAAAACTTTATCTATCTATCCATTTATCTGGATCAATTAAGCATTAATTATTATCCTTTTATTATTATTATTATTATTATTATTATTATTATTATTATTATTATTATTATTATTATTATTACACTCTCGTCACCATTTTGCCTAACAACACACATCATTGGCCGGATCTTTTTCCAATGATGGCGCTGTGTTATGGCCAGTTACTCATTTCCATCTCCTGCACACGAGCTGCAGTATACTGTAGGCGGACACACCCATACATAAGAAACGCACATAGACGCACAATCTTGCTAAAGTAAATACTAAGTCTTGTAAAGGTAACCTGGACTAAATCAGAATAAAATAGACTCGATTAAGTTAAAAGATTTTTTCTATTAATCTGTCCAGAATTTTTTAGGTAGATTCCTATAATACCTCCGACGGAAACCATTTAAATGCCATCTTGCTTCACTGATTTCCTGCGGCGTGAGGAGTATTAGTCTATGGTCTGCGTTTAGTTAGCTCAAAATTCTTCTCCAGACTTAACTGATGGATGTTTATGTTACGTGAATGATGTTCTAACAAGAGTGATTTAAACCACGTCTTAGTCATCTTTATATTTGTGCTCATAATGTTTAATGTAACTTGACTTGTTTTATGTTTCATGTCATGGTATATTCTACGCTGGTTTGACATATTTGCTTAAATACATAGAAATATATTGTTTTAGTTCTTCAATCATAACTGATAAAAAATGTTAGGTTATTTAATTGTTTTGTTGGTAGATAAATCCTGACCAAAACGACCTGCATAGCCTAGTAAAAGCGATAACTGAGTAGATAGGAACAAGTGATGATTTTTCCCGATCGACAAGTGGATATTACCATTTATCATAATTTAATAATTTATATATGTAAATTTATTCGAATGAACGGTGTGTAAAAGCAATAGTACCCATATTTCTTAACCGATTTATTTAACAACTCAAATATTGTAAATTTTGCCCATTTTCTCATCATACTTGTCACTGTTTATACATTGTTGTGTTTATGACGGAAGTTTAAAAATTCAGCGTATTTAAATAACCGAAACTTGGATACTCCTTACACATACCTTTTCTTAAAGCTCTGATGGATTTGTAGAGATAAATTGTATATCGCTTTTCCTTCACGCCAACACACTATACTCCTTGGTGGCCTCGCTCTTTTTACCCATGAACCATTACCGTCACGCACCTCCAAAACTTGTCATGGTGTGGTTGAAACTGGTTGAGGCTGACTGGTGTTTGGGTGACAGGTCAAGCTCGCGCCACAATATATTCTCGAACTTTTCAGATAGAGTAAATACGCTAATAATATAAGTTATATTCACTCCACTTGGTAAATCTGTATATGACACAAGATGATTATTTCAAAATTTAGAATTGTCAGAATTTTAAAGTAAAAACTTAACGTTTTAGAATTTTTGGTTGTATGAGTTAAGATAAATTTTTTTTCATTTTTTCAGTAATGTTGCGTACTATCAGTCGTCTTATTTTTACTCGCAATTCGGCAAGTTTTCAATGTTTTCTAGAGAACTTCGACACAATGCCTTCCCCGTCCATCATCCTCCAGTAGTTTCAACTGACGACAAAAGGAAGATCTGTAAAATTGTAAGACGGTGAGTCAATATTTACCTTCTCTGCTCGCTACTGCCATTGTTGTGTGCTGTGTACTTAGGCATTATTGCTGTTCTATTATTGCAGCACTGAAAGCACCAAGTAATTTTGTTTTACTTTTCTCATTAAAGTAGAGATATATTTGTAATAACTAAGTCAATTATTATTACATTGATTCCATAATATACAATATAATAATAGGTGTTATTTTGTATAATCTGCTCCATTTATTGAATTTTCCCTCATGGGACGTGAATTAACGTGACTATGTACTGTACTAGTTTCAACTTTAAACTCCATCCCCCAAGGTACACCATCGAGTGGCATTCTCCTACCATTACTGCAATGTGTAGGGACCCTGTGTTATATTGTTTCTCTATCATTCTATAAAGTTTAGCCAATTGTAATACTTGGTCTACCGCCCCTTCTCCCTCCCTTTTCTCCTTATCTCCTCCACCTATACTTTAATCCCCTAGGTACGATGTCTTATCCATTTAAATACGATAGACTCTTCCTCGAAAATATGACATTGCATTCAAGTGGTACTCTACATCGTACTCTATCGTACTCAGGAGGATAATAATACGATCCAGGGTACACACAACTTCGGACATTATTCGGTTTATTTTCTGACGAGTAAATTCTTGTGCATTCGGTCCAAATCTTGTATATAAGTGCATTTGCTTTAATCAAACTATATTAACAACTTATGGTTCAATCGTAGGGTGAGATGGATTCAATTATGGTTACAGCTGGACCAGGACTTGAGTGACAGCGACCAAGATCAAGACCACAGTTGATAGTCCAGAAGGCGTCACTAACAAACTCCGTGGCTCCGTTGGTGTAGTTTCTGTTGACGGCAGTACCTGATGTCTGACCCACCATGCTAATACTTTCAAATGACGTCACCAGTAATATGAGTGTTTCCACGATTAAGATTTTATTCAAGGACATCTTAATATTACTAATATTTTCTGTTGTAATTCTCTTTTGTCGGTATTGCAATTTCCTTTTAATTTGTCATCTTTCTATTTTTTGTTTGTTTCCAATAAGATCGTTAGTCTTTTTCTTTTTTTTCATTTGGTCTTCCATTGCAATTTATATTTATCTCTTCTATTTAGATAAGTAACTTTAACATTTCTTTGTAAGGTATATGCGACAAGTGGACCTAATGACAAGATCAACCCCCAAAAGTTATTGTACAATCATATTTTTTTTTTGGTTTTACTAATAAGACAAATCCTATTATGAAAATTAGCTTAAGTTTGTGTTATGTATCCCAGTGACGTAAGTTTATTACCACTATGAATTCACCTCATTTACAAACAAACACTTTTATAAGAGACTTTGTAAATATATTAACATTCAACACAACTCTCGTCTGCCGGAGGTGGAACACGGAGAACTATTTTTTCTAAAAGGTTCGTTCGTTAGTGTTTCCGATTTTTTTTTTGTATTCTACTGCCGTCAACAACTATGGTCTTTAAGTTCGGTTTCTTTTTTTCTCTTCTCTCCTTTGCTTCTCCTTCCCTACTCTCTCATCTTCTTCTTATACTCCGCTATCCATTTCTCCATCTCATTTTACTTTCCCTTTTCCTTCTTGTTTTTTTTTCTTTCTCTTCCTTTCTTTCGAATTCTATCCCTCTTCTTCCTTATCCTTTCACCCCTCCTCAATATCTCTTCCTCTTACCAACAAGTATCAACTTTTACACGGAAGGTCAAAGTGATAACAAGATAAGAATATATATCATCGTACTATTGTGTTGTGTGCCCCCCCCCCCCACAATCTCCCAGCATCTAGTTCCCTCCCACATTACCTCTTTCCCACCTCACCCCCTTCCCCCACACCCCTCCCCAGCCTCTGTATGATTCGTTACTAAAGAGAGTAAGAATTGTAAGAGTGGTGGGGACAGACAGACACAAGGAGATATAGACAGACGTATATGTTTGTGTGTGTTTCAGTGTATTTCTATGTATTGCTGTGTTTCAGTGTATTTCTATGTATTGCTGTATGTTTCAGTGTATTTCCACACGTTGCTAGGACTAAGTTTTAGCGTGTTACCGAGTCCATTCTCTGTGTACACACCGGGACGCTGAAAAATGACGAATCACTGCTTGGCCTTCGACATTTCCCCTCATGAACTCGGCGCACCATGCAACAGCAGGCTTCGTCACGCGCATGTCTCCTGCTGCTGACAATTACACATGGTTACTACACATACTCCCTGCTGTTGACACGTCTACCCAGCCACTACATATGTCTCCTGCTGTAAACACGTACAGGTACATTACACATGTCCTCTGCTGTAGATACGTACATTACACATGTACTCTGCAGTAAACATGTACTCCACATTCACCCACCAAACATCCCTCTATGCTTGAAGACAACATGATAATCCAAGTTATGATGCTGTTAACTTTTGTATATATATATAAACCTTACTTCCATCTACCACCTATTATTCAGGTTAAGATAGTTAATCTATTCAAAACCATCAGTAAATGTACAGCTTAAGGCACAAAGTATAGCTACAGGTGATGTCTTAACGGCGATGTGACTTACGAATGAATCTATATGATCTGACGAAGGAGGTCTTCCCTGGCGGCCATTTACCTTCATCCTTCGTTTACCTTCCCGGGTGTTGATACATAATGTCCCTGCCTCCCTCCCTCTCTGCCTGCCTGCTCCCTGCCTCCCTCTCTTCCTCCAACTCACAGTGTCTCAAGGAACAGGCAGGGAGGGAGACAGGGAGCAAGCAGAGAGGGAGACGGAACAAGCAGGGAGGCAGGGAGCAAGCAAGCAGGGAGGGAGGGAGGAGGCAGGGAAATTTTTCTGGGAAACTCCATATTTTGCTGGTAATTCTTGGTGTGTTTCATTGTAGGTGAACAAGGAACTCATTTCCCAGTCAGTCACACCTTAACCCGAGCCATTTAGGATTTCCACACGTAACCACTGAAGCAAATACCTTGGTAGAAAAAGTTGAGTGCGATAGTAAAGTTTGTAGGTGCAGGAGTGCGTAGTTCCTTGCGTATAGTACTTACTACATCTCTTCTGCGTAGTGGTGTGTGTGTGTGTGTGTGTGTGTGTGTTAGACATTCATAGGGTGTCGCCTTATTGTTTGCCATTGTTTGTATACCTGCATTGTCTGCATATTGTGTGTATACCTGCACTGTGTATGTATATTGTGTGTATACCTGCACTGTGTATGTATATTGTATACCTGTATTGTCTATTATACAGGTTGAATTAATGTAAACTTTAATGATGATTTTACTGAATTAATACATTATCTATCGATCTATCTATCTATCTATCTATCAGTCACTCTCTCTCTCTCTTACGTCACTTAGAGGTAATATTAAATAAGAGAACCGTGTGAATGAACTCAGACACTTACCTAATACATGAGAGTGTGACGTCAACCCAGGCTGATGAAGGCTGGGGTGACGGTGCTGCTCTCTCTCTCTCTCTCTCTCTCCTATTACCGAATCACAGGTAAGAGTCTACAAGTTCAGGTAAAGCATAAGGTTAAGTTAGGTTAGGTTACGGTAGGTTGGGTTAAGTGGGTTAGGTTAGATTATCATTTTTGGTTGTGTTAGGACGGGCTACACTTGGCAAGACTGTAGGTTAGGAAACAAGCTCCTTTATTACCAAGCTGTCATATACTGTACTCTACACACATGACGCCATCAGTCACGCGTTAAGGTGGGTCTTGGAACATACAGGAGAGGATGTATGTCAAACTATCTCACCTGTTGGCTAACCTGTAGTCAATTACCATACTGTTATTGATAGTAAACAATGTATATTAAACTTCGAATCTTTCTTATGTTTATTGTCTAATTTATTTTATATTATCGATCATTTTTGGCAGTAAACTTTAAACTCACTTCTTAAATGTTTATCGAATATTTGCTTCATTGCTTTGGTATTTCCTGCTTAGTCTCGGATCAGCCACCACCACCAGGCAAGCTTCCAATAACTCCCAACCAGAAAACTTTATAATCTGTAAACATTTCTAGGAGGCTCATAAGACGCCACCCTTGTTTATATCAAGAGAAACAACAGATAAATCCTGGAAATCCCTCATACGGGTGAATAAATCTGTGATATAATCATTGTTTTGGTCCCGCGGGTGCGTCTCTCAGCGGCTATAAAACTGGGGAGGTTGTTGCTTCCCTCCATAGTCGAGTAGTGGACGTCCAAGTGGGAGGATCTCTGTCGTGTTACTGAGGTAGGTGGTAGTGGTGGTGGTAATATACGACTGAGTCAAAACTTTCCATTTAAACTTTTTACTTTGAATATTGACTAGACTTATGACTGGCTAGCTACAATTGGGATTATATATATATATTGGTATTTATTGGTCAACTACATGACTGGCCAACCACTGTAATACCTTATGCAATGAATTTCGGGCCACATATACTGTCTTGCACACACACACACACACACACACACTTTCTTTAATGTTTAATTTGTATTTTAATTGTGATCCTCTTTCGTTATAGTGAAGGTGGTAATAGTGAAAAGGTGGTAGTGAGGGTGACAGTGAGGGTAGTGAGAGTGACGATGGTGGTAGTGAGGGTGACAGTGATGGTAGTGAGAGTGACGATGGTGGTAGTGAGGGTGACGATGGTAGTGAGAGTGACGATGGTGGTAGTGAGGGTGACAGTGAGGGTGACAGTGATGGTAGTGAGAGTGACTATGGTGGTAGTGAGGGTGACGATGGTAGTGAGAGTGACGATGGTGGTAGATGAGGGTGACAGTGATGGTAGTGAGAGTGACGATGGTGGTAGTGAGGGTGGTAGTGAGGGTGACAGTGATGGTAGTGAGTGACGATGGTGGTAGTGAGGGTGACAGTGAGGGTGACAGTGATGGTAGTGAGAGTGACGATGGTGGTAGTGAGGGTGACAATCACTTATGATGCAATTAGTCGTAGTAGTAGTAGTACTGTAGGTGTAGTGATGGTGAATAGTGTCTTTACAGTGTATTTTATCAATATGGTGTGTGTGTATGTGTGTGTGTGTGTGTCTGTGTGTGTGTAATGATAATAATAATAATAATTAACGGTTTATTGAAAGAGCATGGCAGCCGGAATAGGGAATGGATCACTTGATAAACAAATAATATACAATTAATATGTGATACAAATATGATATATAACAACAAGGTGGGATAATGTTATACTCCAGGGCATTTCAACATAGTAACAGTGCGGGTGTGAGTGTGGTGGGGTGGGGAATGTGATAACAGGATGAGGTAAGTGCCTGTGTGTGTAGGTGTGACAGGCTGACAGTGTATTGTGTATGCTTGTGTGAGTGTGACAGTCTGTGTGTGTGTGTTGGTTCTTTACTAAACATTATGTAAGTGAATTTTGCTAGACGTGAGAAAGACAGACAGAGACAGCGGGGGAGAGAGACAGTGAGAGAGAGAGAGACAGTGAGAGAGAGAGACAGTGAGAGAGAGACAGTGATAGAGAGAGAGAGTCGTCCTTGCCTGCAATTGCCACCACCACCTCATGTGATCAGCTGTTTAGTTTCGCCAGCGATAGACAACTGAACTGGTGTTATTCCTTTCTTTGTACAGACAGCCGAACAGAGAGCCGAGATGCAGTGTGTCAGCCTCCTTCTGGTGGTCATGTTGGCTGCCCTGGCCTCGTCAGCAGGTGAGAGAGAGAGAGAGTGAGAGAGAGAGAGAGAGAGAGAGAGAGAGAGAGAGAGAGAGAGAGAGAGAGAGAGAGAGAGAGAGAGAGAGAGAGAGAGTTATAAGTACAGTAAAAGAAAAGAGGGACATAGAGAAAGAGAAATGAAGTAATAACGGTAGAGATGGGTGAGAGAGAGACAGAGGGAAGTAGAGATGAAACGGAAATTATAAATGAGAGGGGAGAATGAGGTTACAGTGTGAAGGGGAGGGGAAGAGGGGTACAGTGCCATGGTCGTGTTGATAGAGAACAGGTGGTCGTACTTTAGAGGGCACTGAGTCACCATAGTTAAGGGTTTAGATCACAATAGAAGGGGTTTAGGTCACTATAGAAAGGGTTTAGGTCACTATAGAAAGGGTTTAGGTCACTATAGAAAGGGTTTAGGTCACTATAGAAAGGGTTTAGGTCACTATAGAAAGGGTTTAGGTCAGTAGAAAGGGTTTAGGTCACTATAGAAAGGGTTTAGGTCACTAGAAAGGGTTGAATACAATAGAAAGGGTTTAGGTCAGCAAAGGGTTTAGGTCAGTAGAAAGGGTTTACTATAGAAAGGGTTTAGGTCAACAGAAAGGGTTTAGGTCAACAGCACTAGAAAGGGTTTTAGGTCACTCTAGAAAGGGTTTAGGGTCAAAGAAAGGGTTTAGGTCACAATAGAAAGGGTTTAGGTCACAAGGGGTTTAGGGCCAGTCAGAAAGGGCTTAGGCTCACTAGAAAGGGTTTAGGTCAGAAAGGGTTTAGGTCAGTAGAAAGGGTTTAGGTCACTATAGAAAGGGTTTAGGTCAGTAGAAAGGGTTTAGGTCACTATAGAAAGGGTTTAGGTCAACAGAAAGGGTTTAGGTCAGTAGAAAGGGTTTAGGTCACAGTAGAAAGGGTTTAGGTCACTATAGAAAGGGTTTAGGTCACACTAGAAAGGGTTTAGGTCAGTAGAAAGGGTTTAGGTCACAGTAGAAAGGGTTTAGGTCACTATAGAAAGGGTTTAGGTCACACTAGAAGAGGTTTAGGTCACAGTTGAAAGGGTTGAGGTCACTATTCAAGTTACCAAAGTCATCATACTCTAGGGGTTAAATCATCCTGTTGTGGGAGTTTTTGTCACTGTAGGTAAGAAACTGATTTGCTTTTCCTACCACGTACAGAGACCGAGGAAGGGGCACCCACCACAACAATCGATCCCAGTAAGTGTAACAGCCATCCAGTTAATCCTGTAAAAAAAATCTTCTTCTTCTTCTTCTTCTTCTTCTTCTACATCTTCTTCTTCTTCTTCTTCTTCTTCTTCTTCTTCTTCGTCTTGTTCTTCTCTATTATTATATTATCATTATCATCACATCATCGTAAGTAATTAATTCTAACTAGTAATTCAAACCATATTTTGAATAACCTTTTGCTACAATAAGTTGGCATAATATTTTCAGAATGTGTGTATGGGTGTGTATAGGTGTGTAGTGATGTATGCGTATGGGTGTATACGTATAATACACCTGTGTACAAGGTTGAGGTACTTACAGGCACAGCGGCGAAGGAGAGGAAAGAAGAAGATGACGTGTCGTGGTGGGTGGCTGGCTGTAGGTATTACTGCATCTGGAACAAAAGACCATACTGCTGTGATGACGGCTCCGGCCCTCGTGAGTACTGCACCCTGCTAGTTATGTACACTGAATACTGTACCCTGCTTGTTATGTACACTCTGAGTACTGTACCCTGCTAGTTATGTACACCCTGAATACTGTACCCTGCTAGTTATGTACACTCTGAGTACTGTACCCTGCTAGTTATGTACACCACTAGGTCTATACAAACACTAGTACTTTAGTTATGTACTGACCCTGCAACTACCACACCACCATACTATTTTAACTACAACTACCACCACCACTAACCACCCCATCTACCACCACCACTAACCACCCCATCTACCACCACCACTAACCACCCCATCTACCACCACCACTAACCACCCCATCTACCACCACCACTAACCACCTATTTTTTCCACAGTTCCTCCTGATCACGACGTTCATGGAGGAATATTTTGCCCGCCAACAGACGACCACATCTGTAAGAAGGATGGGATTTACCTGGCCACCCAAGCTATTAAGGTGAGATACTGAGGCGCGGACAGGTCACCAATGTACATAGACAGTGCAGGTATACACACAATGTACATGACAGTGTAGATATATAAACAATGTACAGTTCTTGGCATAAATAATTCGGCATGGAGGGAGTGTAAGCTGCTTCTGCCTCATAATTAAACTTTAAAAAATCAATTTGTTGTGTGGAAAGAAAATCGCAGACGTTTAATCACCATCTCTATACGACCCTGCTAAGTCTCCACCTACCCCCTACCAGCCCATACACCACCCCTTCCTCTGCTTGCCTCCTTCCCTCCATCTCTACCTGCCTGCCTGCCGAATTCTTTTTGTCCATATCTGTTCTTAGATAGTGCAAGCATACAAACAATTTACAACACAAACAGTTCATGTATACAAAATACATACAGTGCAAATATACAAACAATGATACTCAGTAAGTCAATTTTACCAAGCATAGTCCTTTAATTAATAAACAATCCCCTGTTTTACTTCGCTATTTAAACTTGAGATTTTTTTGTGACAGACGGCGAGATACTCCGGGTCACTGCCTCTGGTGAAGGGGCAGCCGAAGGACCAGAAGATGTGTGCCTCTGATGGTTACTGTTTGGAGGATGAGAAGTGTTGCCCCAGTCCGTGTGCAGGACGACACATCTGTCTCCCAGCACTCGAGCCCACAGACGATGAGGAGGATGGAGAATTAGAACAGGAGGAAAATGATGAGGATGAAGATGAAACACAGGAAGAGGAGAACGAGGATGGAAATTTAGTGCAGGAAGAGGAGGACGAGGAATATAGTGACACAGAACAAGAGGAGGAAGAGGAATATAGTGACACAGTTCAAGAGGAGGAAGAGGAGGGTTTAGAATACGACGAAGAGCTGGACGATGAAGAACCACTGGAGGAGGAAGAGTAATGAAAGATATTAAAAAACACAGTTGTCGCTTATACTAAGATACACCGTGGCCGCCACAAATGTGTAAACAGTAAGCAATCATTTCCGATCCTGCGCATTTTTCGCTGTAAACCGTAAAGTACTCATATCAGGGGTTCAAATTTGACATACTATTTTTTTTTTAGGAATAGCTGTGTGTAAAGAATATATCTATAATTGTTTATGGTCCTAAAAATTTAAATGGCAATCTTAATTTAAACCTTCGGACTTTAATAAAAATTTCAGGTGTGTTCGGGACTTAAATGCATCCGTATTACATTATTTTTTTTATCATGTCTAAGTTCAAGAATTCAAAAGTCTTCTTGACACACACACATTAAAAAAAACCTTTTGTCGAGTTTGAACCGTTGATAGTACAGTAGTCATTAAAATTACTCCTCCCCACCCTAGTCAGTCTCTCTTGTTTACTGGAATATTTAAGATACAAAAAACAAAAAAATAAGTATAGTTTTATATGGCAAATGGTTCCACTTTTTATACCGAGTTCAACCCCCCCTCGCTCTCTCTCACGGGTCCATCATTGTATCTTATAGGGACAGAATTCTTCTTTGTAGAGCTGTTCATCATTTTATACACCTGGTAATTAAATATATATGAGTCATTAGATAGTACAATTGATCAATCACATTACCGTATATACCTGAGTATTTAAATTTTACACCTCATAAATTATACACATTAGCATTTAATTTAAAGACCTGGTCATTTAATTATACACCTGGTCACGTAAGTTTTACACCTGGGCATTTAGATTATACACTTGGTTATTTAATTACTATACACCTGGTTAATAATTATTACACCATCAATATTCATACAATAAAATTCTATTAACTTTATTCCACAAGTTGCTTACATCAAGAGAGATGCATAACAGAGACAGTAAACCATCGCTAAATCGTGGACATGAATATACTGGTTGGTTTATCACATGGACATTATTATCGCATTAAGCTACCGTATACACTATACAGTATAGTGGCCCCTGAATATAGCGGCACCAATGTTCTCACACTACCGAGATATGGCAAGCAGTGGCGGCTCGTGAAAAATAAAATGGAGGGACTGCAAGCCTCACACAACAGTAGGATACACAAATTTGACCTACCTCAGGTATGAGTTGTAGTTGATGTCCACGAATTCCCAGGGCATGGTAGTAGTGTTGGTGGTGATGGACCAGTATTAATTGAAAATAAAGTCGGCGTGTCTGCTCTTTGATGTAGCAAAATTGTTTATTACTATTTCATTAAAATCCTTTATTTCTGTTATCGTCACAACCACAGAGCCATTCACATTTCTGATAAACACTAATGTTAAACTGGCGTGTATATTCTTTGTTCCTGCTTGTACTGTTCTGTTGAATGGATAAAACTGGTGTAGGTCTTCCTCTTGCTTTGATTTCAGTCTTTTCATTTAATGTCAGCTGGGAAAAGTTGATGTTTTGCAAATACTTCACTCGATTTTCCATCGTCAAAGGGTAATTAAAGAAAGCACGATTTAACCACACCGTCCACACGTTGTACGAGACTGAGCTGCTTCAAGTGCAGCGGCGGCGGCGGCGCCAATTAATAACAGACATGAATCGTACAGCATTGACAGCAACTATGAAAGTAACTTAAATTTTGGTCTGATTTTAATGAAAATTCACTTAGCAACGTATTGAAAATAATTAGATAACATATAAAATGATATATTTGTTGGTAGTGTATTATTCAGCTGTCTCTCTACAGGAATCATACGCCTGGCAGTGAGTGTCTGGGGGACTGCAGCTCTGCAGCCCTATGCACGAGCTGCCACTGATGGCAAGTGTACAGTAGACTGTACACTCAACAAAACTAACACAGGAGGAAAATTTATTGAAGAAAATGTCTCGATATGCAATCTTTAATAGAATTTCATTACGTTTTAATTCCATTTCTCACAGTTTATTAAGATATATCACTTTTACTCAAGATTTTTCTGTTTTTTGTATTCTGTATTTATAAGTATATTCATATGGAAGCTGCTTGTACCATTCAGTATTTATATATTCGTATTTTTACTAAAGTATTTATGATTTATTTTGTTAGGCATTAGTATGTAATATGTGTTTAGATGAATGTTAGAAGAAATAAGTTTAAACTGTAACTATTAAATCTTGGCTACTGATACACTGTAGTTCATCCCATCGCTACGGTATTGATAAAATGCTTCGTGTATTCAATAAAGTACATTCTATAATATTTTGATTTGTTTTTATTTAAATACGTATCTACAGTAAGCAGCTTATATGATTAATTCACTCCAAATGTTTTTATTGTTGTTGTAAGGAACGTAGTTTAAACGCTCCAAGTTTGTTTTGATTTTAATGTTTCGTTCTTATCCTCTGCAGTTATTCCTTTGTATTAAAAGAGAAATACCTATGATTACCGTCCGACTTAAAAGAAGTTTAATATGTATAATTTTAAACTAAATATTATACATCTACAGTATATGATTTTAATTTTATTTACTATTTATATGATGAAACATTTTACCAGATGAAAACGAATCTTACCTCTGGTGTTGGTGGAAGACTCGGAGTTATGTATTTAAGTGGGATTTTAATGAAAAGATTACCACTAAATACACTGAGCTTAAAGCGGGTAATGTATATTAGAGTCCTCTTTCAGTATAATTAGAATAACAATTGTATGAATGAAGTGGGTTTATAAGAAAGTCGTATTGTTATGGTTGCAATGATGTTGATCAAGTCTGGCTCACCTTTATATCATTGTTGGTAACTTGTTAGGTGTCTTAGCACTTCAGCTCAGAGGTGTTACCTTGGTTTGGAATAGCAAGTCCTGACATTGGTTGTCTTTGATTATTTCACTGTACTGTACTATAGTACTGTACTGTATATCTAGTAGAACAGTACTGTACTGGCCATGATGAGATGCACATATTCATTTCATCCTTATCATTCTTAATTTCAGTTTATGTTGAGAACAGAAGCTATTAAATTATACAGAAATATATTACGTCAGCTGCAACATTTACCAGACAAGTCGCAGCGGAAAGAAATACAGGAGTGGGCTCGAGCAGATTTTGAAGCTCACAGGCATCATGAAGATGAGGTAATGTGCTTTAAAGGTTTTATGTTTGTTAATTTAATACAGGTATAAAATTTTATGTCTTACATCAGGAATATGAATTTCTGTCCGTTAAATTTTGTAATGTACTGTACAGTATTTATCTAATAAGTTCAGTATACTGTACTGTACTATAGTTGAAGTATTTTATTTGTACTTGTTTCCATTACCAGTTTTACTCAAGTCCACATTCAGTTGTGGTGGCATGTTCAGTATAGTACAGTATACTGTATATATTTACAATACGTATAGGTATTAAATTGTTGAATACTCCAATAATCATATGTAAGCTTAAGTGTTGAATTACAGTACTTATATTTTTTTTATTTTACTGCACATCTTGTTAAGTTGCACTGTCTTCTGTGCCTAACTAAATTTGCTGGTGGAAAATTTATTTTATTTTTCATAAAGCTGTAGTTTAAAGTAACTCTTCTCTACAGGAGGTCATCAAGCTGCTCATCATACAGGGGAATAAGCAATTGGAAGAACTTGAAAAATCTATAAAAATAGCTAAGTAGTAGTTCTGTATTTATATTTTTAATGTTTATATTATGTAGATAATAAAAAAAAATTATTTATCAACTGTTTAACACTTTTGGGTTTGGGTTGACGCTCTCCCGTGAGACGCTCGGAGTCTTGCCTGTTATTCACCTCACCGCACTTGACTGCACCACACGAGACATAATTGTACATAATGAGTCATAACAGGCTTGCTATTTGAAGTAAAAATATGGTAAATTTTGCATTAACATTGTAAATAAATTATCTGCCAATACTTTTAAAAGAATTATTATGATAAACTAATTATTTCTATACATTAGCGTGAATAGAAGGCATTAGCATGCACCACACTTTTACCACGTGGAGTAATCTCCTTGCACTTTTCACGTTTCCCATCCCTCCACCCTTGCCAGCAACACGAGGCATGGTTCAAAACTTTTACAACACTGTGAAATGACTGCGATGAACGAGAAATTAACATAAGAAAATGTGTGTCTTGTGTATCTAGCGTTCATACGCAAACAAAATTATTTAATTAAAATTTTTTACTTTATACGCAAATTTGTGTATGAAAACCCTAAAGCGACAATTTATATCCTACACAATTTTGCATATGAAAACTCCGATAGTGTTAATATAAATTGTGCATTTATTAAGCTAATCTGAATAATATTGAAAAAGCCAACAGTAATATTTAAAGTGGGATATACAGCACCTTAGGTAAATACAGGAGTCACAAGGAAACATTGTACTCTCTGTAGCCTAAAATAAGTGGATATCTCAAGAGAATGTGTGTTATGTTCTATGCAGGTATCCCTTGCTATACGAACGTTCAAGCTATGAAAATTCGCTTATACAAATTTCCTATTCTTACACCCCTTTCTTATTAAACAAAAGTTATTCTTATTTATACAAATTTACTCCCTTAAGGTAATGTATCATATTTATATTTTCTTAATTTTTTAATGTGTTAGGCTCTACATTACCATAGTTAGGTACTAATTTAAAGTAGTTAGGTGGGGGTTTTTGTTTGTTAACATACTTTTTTTTTAGGTTCTGTACTCGTACAATATTGGGGTTTTCTTGTCGTTGGGGAACCGAACACAATTTTTCCCATATGTTATGTTATTTGAGATATGAAAATTCACCTAACGAATTATTTTCAAGGCACCTAATCCCTATGTAAAGTGAAGGATACCTGTACAGTATATTGTTGTCACATTTTCCCCTTGTATGTGGGGAAGGGGAATATGGTGCCACCTGCCCCTGGTCTTAAAGTGTTACTGGAAAATTAATAAGAGCATGATGATCTGGCTACTGCTGTATGGATGTTGCTACTGTATTAGAGAGACAATGACAGATCAGGATTCATAATTAATATTTTTGGCTCGCCTTTTAATTTCTGTACAGTATTCCTACTGGGTATTTTGAAGATTTTTTTCTTCTGTTTTTTCACATTAGCTCACCTGGACACAGGTAATTTTTAATGACTTTCACATCAAGGCCTGGGGGGCGAAAATATAATAAAATAATAATAATGATAATAATAATAATAATAATAATAATAATAATAATAATAATAATAATAATAATACTGTAATAATAAAATTAATAAAAATAAATACAAATAAATAACAATTTTAATAAAATCAAATAATAATACTAATAAAAATTATAAAAGACGATATTAATAATAAAAATATATCAAGAGTGAGAAATGACATATGTATGGTGTGTTGTCAAAGTAAGAGAAACAGTTGAGACCCTGCAGTTGTGTATTAATGAGGCAGAAAGTCAGATCAGCAACCTGGGACTTGGTCACAATTTTTGTGATGCCAAATGGCATTAGGGTTTACCATTAGATAACACATTATGCTTCCAAAATGTTCCCAGGCGATAGTACCTCCCTGTTTGGTAGCTGCCTACAACCTACTGTTTATTCAGTCATTACTTAGGAGACATGATAAGTTGTGATGGGGATGCTGAAGTCTGCTCAGTTACATGAGTCAAAAGTGGCTGGAGGAAGTTTAGAGACCTGCCCTCTGTGTGAAAGGAAGAATTTATAAGGCTGGCTTGAGAAATGTGATGTATGGCAATGAAACAAAGGCAGTTTAAAAGGATGACATAAGCAGACTTGAGTCAGCTGAAATGAAAATTGTGAGGCACTTGTGCAATAAGACACTGGAGGCCATGTTCAGAGCTAAGAGGGCAGCTAGGTATTGAGAGTACATATTGAAAAAGCTTTGCATAGAATTAGACAGATATGATTTGGAAAAGTGGAGAAAATGGACTAGACCAATTATGTCAAGAGGTGCATGATCCTAAGAGGAGAGTAGGGGCTGGCCAAGAATGTAAGAAATGACGTTAAGAGTTAAAAAACTTGACAAGAGGGAACGCGGTAGGGATCACAAAGTTTGGAGAGTTGCCAGCAGGTAATTGTGGCTAACCCTCGCAAGTGTGGAAAATAGTTGTCATATGTTGTTGATGAAACATTTGCTCACAAACCTGTCCTTCCCTTCAGAATTTGTTACATAATATATTTTGACCAATTTGAGTCAAGACCATCAAACACATAAGAGTTATTTTCCACTCAAAGGCAATTAAGACATTACAAATTTTCAAAACTTTTTATTTTCAAAAATTTTAATCTAAGAAAAAAAATTTACATTTAAAATAGATCAACACTACTGATCAGCACCATGTAATGAAATACCTGTATTGTATACCATTCTTCTTACAGTACATAAAATCACAGCCTATGCAATCAATTGTATTCCTCTATGTATGTTACATAATTTTTAGTAAAATGAAATTTACAATACAATATATATATATAAATAAGTCTAATAAGAACTAATCCATATACAGTACATTCACTATGTATTTCCAGTATTCATAGCAGCTTTAAAAAGAAACCTTGGTAAATACAATTAATGCAAGTACATCCCTGCCTATTCCTCCATATAAATATACAATATTAAAAACTATTAAATCTGATCTATAATCAATCCTCCCTTTATGTCAGCAGTAAAGGTCTGAGCTACAGTAAGATACTTCACGTTGATACAGCACTTCACCTTGTTGTTAAGAAATTCACACACCCAGGACATACAGTACATTAGATAATTATATATTATAACAGTGGTCTTACTTTTCAAAATCAAGAATGTATCATTCTCACTAAAATCAGGTGAGGCAAGTAATGTTAACTCCTTTGTCTTTGAGGATTCTGGGCGTGTTCCTGAGAAACTCGCCGCCCAACCTTGGGTATTCATTAAAATACATACAAATCATTGATACTGTACACTAAGGATGAAGGTTTCTCGCCCCAAATTGATTTTTGCAGAGATTTTGCCAATAGTGTAGCGCAGATGTAGTTAAACTCTATAAATTGTTGTATATTTTACATAATGGATTAATCAAATTAAAATATGGGAATATCCCTATTGAATATGGATCAATTACCTGTAGTAATAATTATTGCCATGCAAGTATTGTTAGATCTAAATAGTAGTGTTGATCCAGTGTACCAGACCTCTTAAATGCTGATGTTCAGTCCAATGGCAGAAACATTTCATGAAAAAAATCTATAAAAATGGAGATACTGTATTACAAACAGTTCCATGATATAATAATTCTTATCTTATCACAGCTTGCAAACAATATGATCAAAAGTATGTGAGGAGCATTTGTTTTAAAGTGTAATAGATCAATGAGTCTTCAGTATTTGTGATAAAAGTTGATTCTTCCAACTGAACATAAAGTTGTGCAGGGACCTGTGTAAACAATAAAAGTACAGTAAGGAAATAGTAACAGGTACTATACATCTTTCACAAAGGCAAGACTACACTGTATGTTCAAACCCTTAACAGAACCTCGTAAATTTTTTATGACGTTTCTCCAGGTAAATTGAACAACAGACTATGAAAAGTCTTCACCAATATTTTCATTTGTGACATTTTTACCTTGACTAATAAGTGTGACAAATTCATCTCACTGATAAGAAAAACCTCTTGCTTTATATATATTATTGCTATTAGTGATCATTTTTAATACAGATGCACTAAAGCAAGAAATAAAAATATTCATAATAACACTATAATACCTTTGGCAAATCAATGGAAGCGTAGCAATAATGTGTATCAGTTGAGTTACCACTTCCTGTAGTATTATGCTTTTAAACACATCTTTTGAGAGAACATTTAAGCTGCATCAAAAGATCTTCCAAAATTTATGATATGTTCTTCACACTTTAAAAAATCATATATTTCTAATTTGTAAAGCAATGTAATGTGTAAGCAGATTAAAAAGGTTTGTGTGTTAAAGGACATTTTCAATGGAGGAGTATTTATAGTACAGTATTGAGATCAAATTGTAAGGAAGTGGTAGTGCGAGTGTGTTACCAAAGTAATGATGTAGTTGGCCAATTTGATTAGATATATACCGGTATAGTATAATAATGTGTCGTAAAGCCTGGCTCTAGCTACAACCACTAAAATTGCCTTGAATCCTATTTTGGACATTACTGTTGAACTAATTTGTAAATTATCTCATTAACAAAACTGTCACAGGTACAGATAGCTCAACACCACAATGGTCATGACTGTTAGAACTAGTATGGACACGAGGAAGTAAGTCCGAACAGGAATCCATAATATCTTGGCTTGCAAATGTAAACTAGAAACATACAATAAGAAGGAATCAATGTCTGGTTGAGGTGTTGACTGGTAGCCAAAGGGTCGACCATGCAATTGGCTCCCAGCCTGAGAATTCAGAAAATTATAATCAGCTTTGTTAATTAACAAAGAGTATTATAATACACAAATTATTTTCCTCAAGGTTAAGTGCTTTTTGGGCTAAAAATTATGTCTCATAAGATAATTCAAAATCAAGCAAAAATATGAGCAACTGATATAAAAAAACCACATTATTCTTACAGCCTTCTACATCTGTAGTACAATAGTAGTTCAAGAAACTAACAACTGCAACAATACTTAAATGAATTACATGCAGTCCCTAAGGTATATCAAAGTTGTTTGTTGGATCTTTCACATTGTAATGTGTGGAGAGAGAAAAGGCTTTGTTAAGTCTTTTTTAAGAAAGGAAACTTGCTTTGAAGGCAAAACCTGGTATGTACAGTATATAAGATGAAGATAGACCTAGAGATAGACAGAGGTGGGACAAAAGTACAGTAGTAAGATATCCTGATTTTTCTCACCTTGCTTAGAGCCCGGTAATTACTGGACACCCAGGCAGCCATACAAAGGGGCATGATGGTAAGCAGCAGCCATGGTAAGAGGTTGGTGATAATTGCTGAGATGTGAAGCCACAGTCTAGCTTCCTCCACTGTTGTGTACTCAAATGTGTAAAATCCTTGGCTATTTCTAGAATCTATATGCATACTACCACTAGCAAGAGCTGCTGACATCTGTTAAAATATGAAGATAATAATAAAATTAAAAGTATACCATGTCAGTCCTATAAAAAACTCATCAAGTTTGTAAAATAAAAAATTACAGTACCTGTACAGTACAGGTATCCCCCATGTTACAGAAACTCAGGTTGTGAAAATTCGCCCACACGGAATTTGTCAATTACAGTACAGCTGCTCCCCGACTTACGACGGGGTTAGGGACCGACATCCAGGTCGTAAGGTGAAATGGTCGAAAGTCAGAAATGCTTAAATAACACATAGAAAATCTAAAATGGGGGGTCTCTTTTTCTTCTCAGCATCACAAAACACTCACTTTTAAGCTTGCCAGCCATTTAAAAGTGAATTACAGATGAAAATTTTGTCTGTGTACTGACTTTGGGACTGGAAAATACGTAATTTGACCAAATTTTGGTACAACTAAGGCAGGTCGTAAGTGCGGGTGGACGTGAGTCGAGTAGGTCGTAAGTTGGGGAGGGGCTGTATATACTCTCGATTAATAGAATCTGATATAACAAACTTTCTATTTAGCAGAAGGAATTTGTTCTGCTATTTTTTGCCCGAGATTAATTCCGTTAATACACTCATACCTACGGAAACACCTCAGACACATGATATGTAGTACATAGAAACATTATTCATGGCTTACATTAAACTAGGGGGTTCAGTGTTAGTTTTCAACTTTTTTCTATAATTTCCAAACCTTTTTCCCAATTGATAGCTGCACTCTTTTGACTTTCTTCCCCACACCATTTCCTTTCTGAGACTTCTGAGAGACTTTCAGCATGATGTCTAAGCACAGTAATTAGTTGACTGAGAGGTAGCAGTGAGCAACACACGCAGTGGCGGCAGAACACAGACTGAGCGGATGTAAACCAGCTCTACGCGCCAAGCGGAGCATTTGACGCAGAAAATAACAGAATCATGCTCGATTTAGTGAACTACAAGTACCTGTACAGGTAGTTTGCTAAATCGAGCAAAAATAACGAAATGTTCAATTTAGCGGAGATTTCGATTTAACGGAAAGGGGTGGCTCGAATTAGTTAGTTAAATCGATAAAATACTGTATGACCACTAAGTTTGGAATATGGCCCATAAATTCAACCTTACGGAAATGAGATAATTTTTTTAAAATTCAACCTAACGGAAATGGGGTATATTTTCATAAATTCAAACTTATGGAAATGGGGTAAACTTTCAGAAATTCAACGTTACGGAAATGGGGTAAATTTTCAACATGAAAATCACTGTACTGTATATGTATTAAAAAAAGTCACTGACATTATAATTTTTTTTTTCAATTTCTTGGTGTTTTCTACCACCAAGTGTGGGTATGCAGCGCATCCACGCCGCTGGACTCGGTTTGTTTATATCTCCCAACATATACGCTTGTTCTATCGGTCCCAGCTCTTGGATTTAACTCTTATTCAAGGCTGTCCAGTGTATTACCCTTATTCGAGATGAGTGGAAAGAGGCCAGCAAATGAAAGCATTGGTGTTAAAAGATCCTGTAAAGGAATTA
This sequence comes from Homarus americanus, assembly GCF_018991925.1. NCBI lineage: Eukaryota > Metazoa > Arthropoda > Malacostraca > Decapoda > Nephropidae > Homarus > Homarus americanus. The sequence goes on from NW_024749663.1 coordinate 254,187, forward strand.
CGTTGGTTATAAAACTTGTTTTTTTATGGAGTTTGGTGTGGGAGAAAAACTTAGCCAGATTGCAAAAACATTAGGGCTTGCTACTTCTCCCAATAACTCCAATTGCACCACCTCACCTCATGCACTCATGCAGCACTCAACATCGTTTGTGGTCGGTTAAATTCAAGTGTTTTGTGTATTTATTACCATTTCATAACAAAATAATTAATGTTTACACCACTGTATTTTCATTCATAAATGTGCTTGTATTACTTATTTTTTGGGGCCAAAAAAGTTTCTTTAGGGATGCATCTCTAATTATATAATGGAAGTCAATGGGAAAATGAGGTTCACATTACGGAATTTCGCGTTACGGTCAACTTTTTAAGTTTGCATTCCTTCTGTAACCCGGGGATTATTGTATTTAATTTACATTAAACTATGGAATTTGGAATTAAAAGTGCAATGTAAATTATTGGCCATAACAATAGTTTATTAATAAAACATCTAATTTCCATAAATGTAAACTTAGTTTCCTCAGAAAACGAGAAAACATTAACATTTTGCATAGAGAGTACAGATTATTGGCCCTAGTGTCTGTTACTGTATTGATTAAAAATAACTTCTTTTAAAAATTCTCTTCCTGATGCTCCACTTACTGATACCAATTAAAGGGAAGATGACAATACTGCATCACTTACTCCTGGCAATTCATAATGTTTTATTGTAGAGAAGAGGCTTGATGAAGCTGTAATTGCTCTAAAAGCTGCGAGGCAAAGGTATAACCCAACACTTGACCCTAATTCTTGATTCAGGTGACGCAGAAATCTTGAAGTTTCATCAATTTGCTGAAATAAGAACACATTTTAGGAACAAACAAAAAATATTATTTGATATCTCATTCAAGCACTAGACAAGAAGCAGGAAAATGTATGATTGAATAATGGAACCCTACATTATGACCGAGGGGAAGCAGTGAGTGAACTGTGGGACCCACAACACTAAATACCCTCACTACTGTTGAGAAAGGATCCTTATTTTAATGTTAGGCTACACTTCCCAGCCAAGCAAGCCAAATAATATTTTTGTTATGAGCTGCACTTCTCCCTGAGTAACCGAGCTGGTGTTTTATTTCCCAAAGTTGAAGTTTTTAAGATTATCAAGGAGGCTGTCCTCCCCAGAGTATACAGTACAGTGAGTTCTGCTATAACGCGTGTTTTGATAACGCGAATTTGCTCTAACGCGATTTATGAATAGAGGAACGATATTTGTATAACGCGAACGCTTGTTTGCTGTAACGCGATTTTTGCTTACTATTTCTCCAATTTTGTGGTACTAACTGTGAATATGGTAAAGAAGAATATCTCCAAGAAGCATTCTGGTGATCGAATTCCCGGTGATGATCGTAAAAGAAAGGATATAACACTTGAAGAGAAGCTCGATGTTATCAACCTCAAAATCACCCTTCTCCCCCATCAAGTTATATTCATATTTTTTCAAGGTAAAGTATTACATTTACTGTATGATTTCATTATTAGATATGAATGTAACATTTATTTAGACTGTGCTATCCTTTGTGTTAGGCTAACTACTAATTTTTTTTCGATTTCGAGTAGTAATCTGCACCTAACCCTATTTTCTCCATAAGCCCTGTTATTTCTATTACGCGATTTTCTATAATACGATATTTTACAAGAACACAACTATCGCGTTATAGCAGAACTGACTGTACCTACTTTTATGTGTACTGTACTGTATGTATTTTATCTTTAGTTTTATGTGTGCAAAAATGGAATACAAGACACATGAAACATCCGCTGATCATGACCTCTGTGTAAGAGTTAAGTGAATACGTAACTTAAACTCTTACAATGACATATGTTTTATCCTAAAAAATAATAATATTAAATACAAGGTTGAACCAAGCCTGTTTGAACTAGTAAGTGACAATGATGATTCAAGGTTCACTGAGCTGAATAGAATGACTCACCTACTTCAAGCTCTCATCAGCCATAAAGGAAATTTAATACTTATACATTCTCAATTCCTGTTGATTTATTGCTAAATCTAAAATAAAATACAAATTTCTGTTTACTTATATTTACTAAGCAATTTTATCCCTTTTCAAATACTGTACAGTATGTCGAGATGTATCCTGCAAGAACTACAAAGTATAATGAATGCACTACAGGGGCTTTTTGTTATCATTTATAAAATAAAATACCTTTTTAATGCCCATGAGTGAAGTTGCACCCTGATACAATGTCATTCTGATGATCTCCAGAAGCCTTGAGAGCAAGTGACACTGTGTACAGTACAACAGTACAGCAGTTACCATCACAATGTCCTCCAGCCAGAGTGATGCCAGGGCTCCACCACACAGGAGAATTTTAGCTGTCTCACTCCTGTAAGATTCATAAATACAGTACAGGGTATAAGAAATTTTCTGTATCACCACAGCCTAATAACAAGTCTACATCAGGAACCAATTATCTAACCAGCAGGGTGGACCAAGACGAATTTTCAGATTTTATGTTGTCTTTACTTCTCTATACTGTATATTATTTAAATTCATTCACCTCTGATGAAAATCTTCTTATATACTGTACATCCTATCCTTGACATAAATATTTCCTTCATGTTTCCTCTTCCTTCAGTTTTAAGAACGTTTTTATTCAATTACCTAGTTTTGATGGATGCTTTAATAATGGGGGTTATTGCTGGTGAAGTGGCAATTATCAGTGGAGGTCAACTTATTTATTCTGATGGTCGAGCAACTGGGTTTCAATATCCTACTACTGTAGTATGAGAAAATATACTCACAAGTAATACATTGTCTGAATTATCTGTTCTGTTAGTAGTACCACAAGGGCTAATGTCATAAGAATAATCTAAAAAAGGAAGAGTTAAAACATTATGCTTTCAAAGGCACAGTAGCTTATAATACCTTGACTTCACCACTTTTGAAAATTCTTCTTTATATTTTTTTACTTTTATCTAGGCCTGTTTTTCCCCATTACGTACTGCCTTTTCTTCTCTATCTACATAAACTCTTTTTGCGTAGATGTGGAAAGATTTCTTCAATTATTTTCTCCCCATTCATTATCCAAACATATGTGTAACTTCTAAATTACTTCAAAGGACAGAATATTGGAAGTGGCGAGGTCAATACTTACTGAGGCTGAATGAAGGTATATGAAATTTGTGTAGCTGCAGACAGGTGGAGGATCATGGAACCCAGGGAGAGAGTCAAACACATAACGCCCATCATCAGCCACCCCACAAAAATACACCAAAGGCGACGCTGCTTCACCAACTCCCACGGAGAACATGAAGCTAACAAATATACCTGGAAGAGCTTGCATGTTAGTCCATCTTGGCTGAATTTCCTCATGATTTCCTTATCATTGACATTTTTCTATATACTGTACTGCATAATAAACATAACACTCATTAAGAATCAATTATCTCAACAAATTTACACAATGTACAGGTATAAGGTATGTGAAAGAAAACAAAAACATGGGGTTAAGGCACATAAAAACATATAACCACATACCCTCTCTAATAATGTCTGCAGGTGTTCTGACTCCCCCAACCTAAGAATGATACATGTTACCAAGAAGGCAAAAAAAAACATGAGACTGGGAACGATGTAGATAAAGATCAAACTCCCAGAGCACAAATGACTGTCTCCATCACCTGGAAAAGAAAACTGACTTATTCATCTTTCTCTAATAATCTACATCTAACACACTTCTTTACATATAATGTCATGTTCACTACAAGACTCACTTTAAAAGTTCACAGATTGGTACAGGTTGAACCTCGTTAATCCTGGAAGCTTGGGACCAGACAGGTTCTGGATTATCGAAAATTCTGAACCATTGAAACCGAGATTATAAAGAGGCACACAAGGTCCGGACCGATGTACCACTGCCTAATTTCTTCAGTATACAGGTAGGCACCTTTCCTAAAATAGTTAGTCGCATGCTTACATGTTTTGCCACATTACAACCACTTCCACTGCTTGCTGGTCTCTTAGGAGGCATATATAGGGGTAAATTAAAAGTATTTAAAGGTGAAATAGTAGCAACATTCACTAGAAGTGAGCTATTGCACATATTTGGTCACAATGTGACTCAATTCTACATCATGGTATGTGTACAGTAAAAAGAATTAATGGATAAACATTAACATGAAATCCCAGCAATGGAATAACATGTAGGTATTTTTTTTTTTTGGCTGCATTAACCATTTATTTGACTTTTTTTTATGCTAAGCTTGTGACTAAATAATTATGTACAGGGCAATTTAAAAAAAAAATTAACAAAACAAGTTCAGGAACTTTTGAAAAATTTCTATCATCAACAATATTCATGTTGTCTTTCTACTTAAGTTTGTTTTTTTATTACTGTACCTATATATAATATGTCTTTAGGTGATTTTGGAAACGAACACAATAATTGATGCTTACACTATAAAGGAATGATGAACAACTTACTATACACAGAAGAATTTCCAAAATGGATCTGCACATCATTTCCTACTCCTTGATCCCTCCTGAAAAAATAATAAGAGTACCACAATAATCTCCAGTGACTAACTCTTATCTTGTATGTAATGTCTCACCACCTTAGTAGACTCCCCTGAAGGTAGTAGGTATTAGGCAGCTACCAAACAGGGAGGTACTACCGCCTGGGAAGATATTGGAAGCATAATGTGTTGTCAATGGTAGACCCTGCTGCCATATGGCATCACAAAAATTGTGACCAAGTCCCAGGTTGCTGATCTGACTTTTTGCCTCATTTACACACAATTGCAGGGTCTCAATTGTTTCTCTTACTATTGACAACACAACATATATACTGTATATTGTGTCTCACTAAATTTTTTTTCAATTTGTATTTTTTTATGGTTCTTTATTATTATTATTATTATTATTATTATTATTATTATTATTATTATTATTATTACATTTTCGCCCCCTAGGCCCCGATGTGGGTCAGTGACCTGTGCCTGGGTGGGCTGATCCCCGTAAAAAAAAAAAAAAATGTGAGCGGTTTCATCACTACATACTGTATATCTCTTTTGCCCTCTCTATTACCCTTGTCCTCTCTCCTGGCCTCTGGTTGAACTAAATATCAAGGAAAAAGCTAATCACTACTATAAGACACAAAGAATATTCTATGGTATATTTTAACATTACACATTTTCTAGCAAAGTACAACATGAAGATCAAAGGATTCAACTCTTTGGTTTAATTAATGCACAAGCAAAATACTTACCCAGTCTCTTGACTACTGTACAATATTATTAATTAAGCCATCATACAGTATAGGGATATATATATTTGAGGAGTCCCATGCATGGAAATAAAACTGATGAAGAAAAATGAATGTGAAGGAGGAAGTACAAAGAAATACTGTAATGAAATAGGATACAGCACTAAAGTAAGAGTGCATTTAGTTTGAGATCTTGAAACAGACACTAAATAGCACAATAACGTAACTTTAAAAAAGAACAAAAAGTATGTAAAGGAAATGTTACTGAAAGACTGTTTTTTGTACATCTTGGTTTATATTTTTAAATATCTTTCAAGACAAAGGTTTAGCCAAATTACTTGAGGCAAATGTTGTACTGCAGAACTGGTCCTATGCAGAGGCAAAGTAAGAAGAAGATAAAGTATACAACATTGAAGACCTTCAAACAGAGAGACTGTTCAGCACCATCCTTATTCCATGAGCGATATCCTGTAATATTGATAAAACAAGGCAGTATTAGTATCTTTGGTGAATGCATAATGGACTTAAACAATATAAAAAAACCAGTTGTCTATTATTCCCACAATATTCATCAATAACTCGACTAACACTATGAGACCCTAAACCAATCCCTTTAAGTTTTCCCATTTTACATTTATTTCATTGATTTTTGTAAGATTTTTTAAGTCCTACTCAGTGTACAGTAGTATAGAATTCTTATACAATATAAAACAGTAAACATTTCTTTAAATATACACCACACTATATTGTATACAGTACCCTGTTCTTATAATCCTTATGCTGTACATTATAGGGCTGTAGATATGTCTTTCAGGTGTCAATTTCCCCAAACCCTTTATTTCTCATTTGACAAAGCCCATGCCAACCACAGTTTTGTCAACTGAGAGAATCCTGGAACATAACCCCACAGTTGGTGAACAATTACTACACTGTATTTTGGATAGATAAAATGGCTTCTTTGTGGAATATTTTATTATTCCCTCTCAGTAACATATTATAATCATTTCTTCATCTAAATTTATGATTTCTCATTCCCTCTGGCCACTCCTCTTTAAGACAAAGCTACATAAAAATCACCAGGTGACCCTGTCAAAACATGACACTTTGGCCAGCTCCACTTTTACCCACACACACACACTCTCACAACCACTTCTACTGACACTCATTTCTATTGTTTTATTGGTTAAATATCCATCACCCTAGTCCTTTGTCCTCATTATGCACTAATAATACATACCTAGGACGGCAAAGATAATATCACGAGGTTTGAGTATCATTCTTCGACAGTAGTGAAGTGTGGCGGCTGTGTTATAGGACTCTCCATCACACTCTGTAATCATTACTGCCTGAAAGAAACAAATGCCATCTCAAAATTTACTGCTTTATTTTCCATTATTCCATCATCTATCCTTATCTACTTGTAGTTAGTGTGCTGTGTTTAATTAAAGATGTAGACCGATTGATAAATTAATTGTATAATATTTTTCTTTTCTTTTTTATATACAGTACAGTACTGTATTTCCTAACAATTGTTTAAAAACACAAAACGCAATTGAATTCCTCTAATTCAATAACTTTGGGGCTTTACCCTTGTCAAGTTATTCATTGTCTGAAATTGGTCGGTGAATTCGGACATTTCAAGATAGGGTTTTTTCCCCACCAACTCAAGAGGTTAATTCTGAGAGTACAAAAAAGTAAACCCAATTCTGATTACCCCAAAAATTTGGACCATGACAACTGCCACTGATTCTCATAAGTAGACAACATTTGATATGGACAGAATTAACTTATAATTATACTGCATATAGATAAAATACAGAAAACTGGTACATTTTTCCACATGATTGATGAATGGTGCATAAGGGAGTAACGCAAAAAATAATACAGTACCTGTACTGTAGTAGTATATGTATTACTGTACTGTACTGTATAAAATGAAGATTTATTCACCTTGCTTGACTACCACCTGCACAAGAATGTTCAGACAAAGGATCCTTCTACGCTAGGGCTATGTGGTGATGTTCTGTTGTGTGGGACCACAAGTATCAACTTGTTGAACGTCTGGGTAAATTCAGCAACTGCAGCGTAAGTCGGACATTTGGGACTCTTAAGTTGAAAAATTGATGAGTTTAGTAATTTAACATTACCTAAAATGTCCTAATTAGAAGGGTTCGAGTATACAGACTGCCAAATATCTTTGGCATAAACAATATGGTAAAGAGGCAAGTACCACAAGTCAGCAGTTGCCTCCATACAACAGATAAAAATATTTCTCCTTTATAAAAAAGAAACAAAGGTTTACTGAGAAAAATGCCATTTCATTCTAATTATTCCTGTTTATTTTTTTACACTGGAGGAGAGACATCAAAAAGAGTTTTTGATAAAAGAACAGTGATATGTTAAAGGCACTGAGCATTTCCTTTATAAATTACAGATTTGAAGTTGAATTCTGTTATCAGCTTTTATGAATATTGTACTGTTATGGGATAAGATATTAGTTTACAGTACCTCCTGAGAGAAGACCTCATCTCCATTTGTGTCTACTGCAATGGCCCCTGGTGGCTCAACTGAAGCTGCCATAGGATGTACACGAACCTCCAGAGAACTAATTCTTGAGTGTGGGACTCGTTCATCATCAGTACTCTCTACACTGCCTTCTCTTACTCTTACACCACCTTCACTTGCGTTTATCATTATTTCTCTTTATCTGAAATAAAATAAACATTAGGTAAACAAAAGTAGAAAAACACTTACTATACTCTATGTGCTTATTGTTGTTGCTGATACAAACTTTTGAAATAGCTAAGTACAATACATTACAGAAGTTTATGTCACCTTTTCGTGTATGGACAATTACCATATTAAAAATAATAATGTATCCAGAGACCCTGAAGTATTTACAACACCCAGCAATAAAAACACAACCTCATTACAGGTCCAGCTCTTTTAACCATAAAATATCATGAGGACTCCTTAACATCTCTATTGGTATTTGTATTATATGCATTAAAATAATATAAATTCGTATTGATCCATCAAAAAAATTATGAAATGAAAGTGGCGACTGTCTCCTTCACCTTAACATTTTCGACAGCAGACATTACCAAGCACAAACACCTAACCTAACAATCACTGGTTAAATCTTTGAAAGTTTGGTTCATTTTGCCAGATATTATATATGATGGATCCAGAACAATGATAATAAATATAACCATTATCTTCCTCAAGTTCATCTCGCAGCACAAACAGCAGGTATATTCCCTTGTATTGATCTTGTTCCTTAACTAGTATGCAAGGTATTTCTCCGGGTCCTATTTTGAAGACTTTACCTACAATATATGGATAGAGCCTTTGATAACGTGGTTCAGCTTAAACTTACCTAGGTCATGGTGAGATGAGGGAACAGGTGAGGTGGCTACAGGTATCAGCAACAGGTCACCATACACACACCTGCGCCTTACTGGATTTGTTTACAGTGTGGGGCGGGGTGAAGGTTTGGGTGGGGAGGGGGGTGAGGGTTTGGGTGGGGAGGGGTGAGGGTTTGGGTGGGGAGGGGGGGGGGGTGGTTACTGTCACCACCACCCGCTAACACTGCCCACCTACTGCCGCCTTTCAATTATTAATTATTCTAGTGTTATTTAATACAAAAAAGTTATGTAGTAATATTTCATTGTGGAAAATAGATATATTAGGTCAATTACTGCATTTATTCTTTTATAAACCTAGTCAATGTACAAGTGTAAATATATCTCGAGGACTTATTGGAAGATCGTTTACATACCTTGAGGGGCCGTCCTTTGAACCCTCTTCAATGGTGAGGCGCTCCCCCGCCGCCTGGAGTACTACAACCCCGTCAGGTCCCTAAGATATGCTGGAGACTGTCAATTGAATGAGAACGTCCAAAAGAGGGCCGCCAAATTGGTGCCTGCGCTCCAACACACCAGGTACCAAAAATAGATTAAAACTTTTGCACTTGTCTAGCTTACTTACAATATTGGAAATGTTTAGACAAGTAAGACGTAATTTATTAAAGTCAATAGACACCTCCAGTATTCTTATCTGGAGTTACCGGATGCCTGCCCCACCAGTGCAGAAAAGTGTCAGAAGGAACTTTAGGTTAAGAGTTATGAACTCTTGGAACAATCTGTCAGTGTTGTGATGGCAGTGACGCCACCGTGTGTGAACTCTTTAAGATCAGCAAACTTGACCAACACTGTCACATGTTCAGACACATTATCGAGCCAGTACATGCTTAGTATGTGGCAATAGTGCGTAACATACATGACCGACCACTCAAAGTGCCGACCAATGGCGAAGAGGATAATGTAATATTAGGTAATGTGTATGGTATGTGTTTCATATAAGGATTACATGAAATAACATCGCGTTTAAGGAAAAATATGTTGTGTTCTTATTAAGAGATGATAACAGTACGGTACTGGAGGTAGATATATGGTGTATATAATAACAAAGTCAAAGGTTACAATGGGTTGTAAAGATGCACTCCTAACTTTATTCAATATAATTGCTAACGTTTATTACGTAAACAGACAGTTCTAAATACTAAATGGTCATGATTTCACGAATAGAATAAATATTCCGAGACTAAAAAACTCAGATTTTCCTTCTACAAAACAAAACCTGCTCGTATTAATCTAATCAAAGAAATGTCTAACTAATCCTAGTCAAACCAATCTTATGTATAGTTTTACCTCAATTAAATTTATTTAAATTAAACCTAAGCATCAGTATGTACAGTCTCGTTCAAGATTCTTCGAACACTGCTGGAGACATATAGCAACTCAAGGCCGTTAGTTTACTATAGTACGTAGTATAATATAATACGAAACAACAAAGCCCAACCATTAAATTAAGCAACAGGGAACTAAGTAACCAATCACCGATCACTTTTACATTTATTCATATTTTTTACTACGTACTATAGTAAACAAGCGGCCGTGAGTTGCCTTATGTCTCCAGCAGTGTTCGAAGAATCTTGAACGGGACTGTACATGAATGCCGAAAAAGATTGGTTATATTGGCCTCTTCAACAACTGTAATACCGGAACGTGTTACCAAGTGGTCAACAAACCCTCTGGAACCCGTCATAATACACGCTCGGGTTTTGGGTCCAGAGTCTCGAAAGTTTCAATATTTTCTCCCTCTAACAAATATAAGGTGAGATCTGACCATCGTTTATGTTTCTCCTTGGCCGGGCTCTGTAGTGTTAATTGCCGTCTACAGTATATACCAGAGATTGTAAGGGGAGCGTCAGGTATATCAGCCAGCCCAGCAGCTGACTCATCTCTGCCTTTGTCTTCGTGGATACTGAAGATCTGTTCATGCCCAGTGTGTACCATAACTATGAACACTGTTGAAGACCTCCGTAGATGAGTTCCGAGTGACGAAATTGGGATGTAGTAACTCTTTGAAAACATCGTGATAAGACATGAGTAATAAGACTTACCCAACAGAGATTAATTATCATCCTTTTCGCGATACTGTGGAAGTGCCTAGCTTAGCGGTGAGACACAACCAGTTATGTGCAATACGGCCACAATCAGTCCTCCCCCTTATCACAGACATGACTCACAGAGGGGAAACGATGGTTGGAGCTGTGATAACGTCTAGTGTGTGTGTGTGTGTGTGTGTGTGTGTGCGTGTGTGTGTGTGTGTGTGTGTACAAAACCCTAGTATTATGACAAGTTTGAACACCTGATCTTAAAACATGTACAACAACTTATGTGTGTTGCGAACTATAAAATTGTATACTGTATATCTCTCGTCTACACGCCTGAATTTTTAGTACGTGTTTAAAGATCATAAGTTCAGAGTTGGCATAATGTTAGTTTTGGAGATCATAAACACATTGAACGCCTCCTTCACACACACACGCACACGTTCCATAAAGCATTACCGTTCACACACACACACACATTCCATAAAGCATTACCGTACCAACAAAGAACCTCTACTCTGTCTCTTTAAACATTAAAAAATTATGTCAACAAATGTTTTTTTTTTCAATGATGAATAATTTAACACTAACCTTTACTGGTGGTGGGCAATAGTATTACGTTAATAATATAGTGATGCTGTGAAGGTGGAGGGAGGGAGAGAGGGAGGGAGAGAGGGAGGGAGACAGGGAGGAAGAGAGGGAGGGAGAGAGGGAGGGAGAGAGGGCGGTGTCAGTGTGGACTTACAGATGTGAGATGTCTATTATTATTATGTTTAAACTCTAAATAAACTGTTTTCATTTAAATTCAATTCCTGACAGCAAAGACGAGTGTTGTGTTATTGTAATGTACCTTATATAATTATTAGACAAAATCCCGTTAATCTTACATCATTCAGTGAGAAAATTATGTCAAATACGACGCGTTGTCAAAATATTATTGTTTACCGTAATAAGCGAAAAGTTGCTCTAGAGGGTTACTTCCCGTTTTCTCTCCACACCTGTTGATTGTTGCTTGTTACCTGCTAGCGGTACCTGGCATGCCAACACTTCCTCTCTCTTTCACACCTCCTGTCATACAATCACTTTAGTACCAGAGAAAATATCTCATAAAATGTGTTTATTTCAGTGTAGATGTGTGAGATGATAAAGACGACACCTGCCATCGAGGACTACTGAGGGAGGAAGAAGATTCATCCTACGCACCGCCACCCTCAAGGCTGGCGGTGCGAGGTAGAGAGAGGCTCCCACACAACACACACATCAGTACACTTTCACTGTTAGCAAGGTGAGGTACACTAAACCACGCTCCGGAGCCTCACACCACACCGACTACTCCCTCTTGGTGTCATGTGGACGAGCAGGTGACCGCCCTCTCGCGGGATCTTGTCAATTACGTAATGCTAAGGTGAGTTAGATCATCCAGGTGTGTTTTTTTTTAATATTTCTAGGACAGGTAAGTCGCCTTGTTGGGATGATTACCACCAGGATCTAGTCTTCTTCTCTCTCTCTCTCTCCCTTCCTCCCCCTTCCCTCACCTGGGCGGGAGGATGGGTGGGTGGCCAAGGCTTCAGGTTAGATAACTATGAATTGCATGATTTTAGTGGCTGCTTTATCGCTGTCTTTCGTATGTTGTCGGGAGTCATTGTATGTTAGTGGACGTTATGGTATGCTATTGACATCGGTCGTTATTAAGTTTTTTTCTGCGTTACCAGCAGTTACTGTACGTTACGGGCAGTTACTCAGTGTTACTAGGAATTTATTCTGTCTTGCCGGGAGTTACCGGAAATTATGGTATGTTGCTATTATCGTACGTTACTAGGAGTTAACGTACTTTATTAGTACTCAATGTACTGTACGTTAGTTGGAATTACCGTGCATGACTAGGAATCAATGTACGTTATTAGAATTCAACACCACGCGCGTAATGGCTCCTTCATTTTATTAGGAGTCACCTTGCACGTTACCAAGAGCTGCTGTGAGATACTGGCATTATATGGTAATGAATCATTTGTATGCCATTATTAGGGGTTAGTTGCCATTCTTATATCATTACCTCCAGCTGTGAACCATTGCCGTATTATTTAAAGACAGCTTGTGTTGCCATTGTGTGAGATGATGAGTAGGTAAAGTGTGCGTTACCTTGAGATATTGTAGTTATTGTAACATTATGGTGAAATAGTGTAGCGTATAGTGATTAAAACATCCATTGAAAGTCATTGTACTGTGAGGCCTTGTATAGTACATTACCGTGAACCTCTGTACTGTATTTCACTGATACAAAAAAATTACACACACACATACTGTACTGTATACTGTATGTTTCAGTCACGTCCACTTTTCGATTCGGTTCATGAGTTACACCACCCGAACTGAAACTGTAATTATTTATTAAAATATTTACAGACCTGTGTGTGTGTGGATGATGGGTACAATACAGGGAATACAGTAGATAAACACATGTATTTTTATTGATATGTAGGTAACCTACATATGTATGTATAGTTAGTTACACTCATACATTCTTGTTAGTGCTTATGTATACCCCAACCACCACGCTCATCACTTACACAGACCCACGTACACAAGCACCACTACTACTTTGCTGTCACTCGAGTATGACGATCATCCAGCTATGATACAATGATATGAGTTAATAGGGATGTCACCTAGGTTAGTGATCTCTGAGGTGAGTCAAGAGGCCGATACGGGACCGGCAGGGTCGATCACAGATGTTGCACATGTGGAGGGCTCCATCTAGTGCGGGAGGGGCGGCGGCAGCGTCTTTACGGCGCTGGCGCTTGTCTGCCTCGGTTTGCAGTTGGGCTAACTCGCAAGTATTGACACCTTCTCGTGTGGTGCTCCTCCAAGCGTTACGGTGTGGAGTGATCGTCTCCCAGGTGAGGGGGTCGATTTGGCACTTTTCAGGTTTGTCTTAAGACATCTTCAGTTGCCCGCCAGCATTACGTTTACTATTCGTTAGGTGACTGTAAAGTAGCTGCTTCGGCAGTCTACTGTCGTCCATGTGGGTAACATGGTCAGTCTAGCGTAGTTGTTCATGGATAATGGTAGCCTCGATGCTTCTACGCTTTCGATGTGCTTGATGCATCGAGCACTAATGTACACACACACACACACACACACAACCACGCGCGCACACACACACACACACACACACACTTAGTTGCATCACCGACCACTAGCCAGTGTTGCGGTTGTGTATATCTGTAGGAAGTCCACTGATACACACACACACACACCGCCATCTGGTGTACTTGACAGACAGGTGACAGGTGGCGTGTAGGAGAGTGAGGGAACTGTTCATGTATGGTATATAGCTATGTAACACTAAATGGCCGCTGCAAGTGCATATATAAAACGAGAGAGACAGGCAGATGGACAGAGAGATGAGACATATGGGCAGATAGAAACAGACAGACAGACATAGAATGAGGAAGAGAGAGAGAGATACAGACAGACAGGAAGAGAGAGAGGTCAGAGAGAGAGAGAGAGAGAGAGAGAGAGAGAGAGAGCGTAGAATTATTGTACACGAACATTTATACATAATTAACTGACCAGACAGGTGACAGCATCAAAGTCATGCGTAACCTGTTTGTTTTTTCTGTCTGTATATCTGTCTGTCTGTCTGCCTGTGGGATTAATTAAGGGACAAGATATATTGACAGAAATGGATTCAAACAAGTAGGAATATTTACCTTACACACACACACACCCACCCACACACACACACACACCCACACACACACACACACACACACACACCCACACACCCACACACACACACACACACACACACACCCACACACACACACACACACACACACACCCACACACACACACACACACACACCGACTCTTCGTACCCTCCTCTCACACAAAGTGAATCTCCCTCCCCTACTGAATTCCCACATTTTATTCAACAGTAAACCGGTTATTATCTCATACCAGAGCACACAGTAAGCTGGGTCATCCATACGAACATTACACCACATTTTTACATCATATCCTCAACTTACGTACTTAGAATTGAAGAAGAAATAGAGAGTAAATATCACAGTTTGCCTACGTTAAATATCCCCCCACGTTTCTTTGTCAAAATTCTGCTTATTTCATCCCAGAGCAGTAGAGAGAACAGATATGGACAACTTTAAATGCTGTAGTTATGTAGTTTATATACCTAACAACACCTTATTGGTTGTAGAGTATGTTAAATGGTTGTATAACTAAGGAAACGGAGGCAAAACAAACACACACACACACACACCCACACACACACACACACACTAAACAACAACACTACCAGGGAAAACTGTCGTGACCTCGGGGTAGATTAAATAGCAGTTTCCTCACGTATTAAACGAGTAAAATTTATTATATGACCTTCCCAGTGAGCGGGGTAGAGCATTCCGTTATAAGGGTGGATCAGAGGCCTCGGTATCTGGCACGGTGAAGGGGGAGAGTTAGGAACACTGTAATGTTATTTTGAAGATGTTGTCTGAAGATTAGTACACACACACCTTTATTTCATTTCACCTTAAGATTAACCACCCTGATACTAACCTAGCCTAACCTAACCTAACCTAACCTTCCCGAATTATCAATAAGGTGTTTAATCATCAGGTGAAATAAGCTGGGGGAGCTAATCTTCAGGTGGTCCGATGTGATTTGTTAGTTTGTGTCTGTGTAGTAATTAATAATAATAATTTACGGTTTATTGAAAGAGCATGGCAGCCGGAAGGCTGAAAATATACAGTTACATAATTGGGGAATGGGTCTCTTGATTTACAAATAATATACAAGTAACATAAGCGATACAAATATGATATATAATAACTAGGTGGGGAGAAGCTCAAACTGCAGGGCATTTCAACATAGTGACAGTGCAAAAAGTAAGATTGACTGGGAGTGAATACACTGGTTGATTACAAGTTATTGATGATTTTTACAATGGTTGGGACTGGGCTGTTCTTATTGCGAGTGTGTGTGTGTGAGGCAGCAACACCCACACACCATATCTATTCCATGAGCACAAAACCTGTTTACGAAAAGTGAAAGTTTGAATATTTTAGCCCAG
>NW_024749663.1:275000-295000 GCF_018991925.1 Homarus americanus
GTGTGGGTGAGTGGGTAAGTGAAGGTGGAAAGGTGGGGAAGGTGAAGGAGGTGGAGTAAAGGAGTTTGAAACGTACCCTTCCTCTCTTCCCCCTTCCTCCTCTCCCATCGATCTTAAACCAATACTTCCAGCTTCAAAAGAGACGAAGAATATGATAAACTAATGAACGTTGGAGACAAGACTGATGTCACGGTAATGAGGAAGCCGAGACTGGGCCTCAACTCATGTAACTGTGTCGAGTGTCAGGTCACGTGTACCGCAGACTGATCAGGTGTCGTGCCAGGTGAGGTGGAGTGTGTCATGTCAGGTGTGTAGAAGAGGGAAGGATTGTCATGTTAGGTGTGGAGAAGAGGGAAAGATTGTCATGTCAGGTGTGGAGAAGATGGAGTGTGTCATGTTAGGTGTGTAGAAGATGGAGCGTGTCATGGCAGGTGTGTAGAAGATGGAGCGTGTCATGTCAGGTGTGTAGAAGAGGGAACGAATGTCATGTCAGGTGTGGAGAAGAAGAAGAAAGATAAATTTACTACCGAAAAATGTATCACAGGCAGTCAGGAGTGTAGGAGGTGCAGTCAAGCGAGAGGCGGAGTGAGAGTTAAAGAGTGACAACAGGTGAGAGAGAGAGAGAGAGAGGGGGGGGCGTAGGTTAGAGCCACAGCCGAGTACGTGTATCTGCAGCTTAAACTCGAAAGCTGAAAGCCGTGTAGTGTTCATACCTAGTGTTTAGTTATCTGTCCTGACAACATGTACTGTCTCCATGTCTTTAAAGTTAATGGATCAAAGGTAAAGTTGACGAGTTTGGAAAAAAAAGGGGGATATTTTCCACTGTGTGTGTGTGTGTGTGTGTGTGTGTGGAAAAAAGACAAACATTACAGTATGTTAATAGGGATGAAAATTAGTCATGCTTATACTTAAATATGTATAAAAAATCATGTGTATTATGGAGACGATTTATATCCCCGGAACGTATGAATTTTTTTATATTTTCTGACACCGATTTTTAGACCAGTGCATACAGTACATTATACATCTCTTCCTTACACACACACACACACACACAGGACCTCTAGAAAACAATGCGATGCCATCATTTAACATTAGTTTCATCTTCTAATTACTTCTTCAGAAAACTGGTAAGTCTTCTTTTACGAGTGGCTGAGCACGGCGGGTTTGTTTACAACAGATCAGCTGGTATCGTATTGTTTGTCAGACGTACCAACATGCACATCACTGTTTGTCAGGCGTACCAACATACACATCACAGTTTTACCAACCCCTCATTAAACCCCTCAGTACTACCAAACCTCGGTGACTGGTCCTGCTAACTCTTATGATTTTCCCACGAGTCCATCAACACCTGTGCCTGACCTATACGAGCATTACACGAGCCTCTTAATAACTGCAAGACTAAATACTCCACAGGTATACCAACCTTTGCAACAGGACGACAAGCTTCTTGATGTTGGTAATCCTTCCACAGACCTACCAACCTCTACAGGGGTATCACACGTATCTCAGTTACTTATTACACCATAAGCACATTCACTTAATAGATAGACAGGCTTACCAATCTCCGTATTTCTCTCACAGGCTTACCAATCTCCGTATTTCTCTCACAGGCTTACCAATCTCCGTATTTCTCTCACAGGGTTACCCACTTCTGTATTTCTCTCAGGGTTACCAATTACCAACAGGTATACCAACATTTTTAATAGTTGCTTCAGAAGTTAGTTGTTTATTGTAAGTTAATAAAGCTCCATGTTAACGAGCACCACTTCTCACGGTAGAGGATAACGTTACGATATCGGATTATTAACGACTTGAAGGATATTTAACCTAATATAGCCTATCTTAATCTAACCTAACCTAACTTAAACTAGACCAAGATGACCTAACGTAGCTTTAACCACTAGTACGATAACGTTGCATATATTGATCTTTTAACCACCTCATTAGCCCTCTCAAACTACCTGAACAATACAAGTGCAACCATCCATTTTTTTCCTCTTTGACCTTCCCATTTTCTATAACTTCTCAATTTCTTCCTATTTCATCTTCTTCCCTTCTTTTCATCACTCTATCTCATGTCCTATTTCTCCCCGTCACTTCACCTCATCTCCCCTTCACTTTCTCCCAATTTCACATTCTCTTCTTTCCACTTTCTCTCCTATTTCACGTCAGTTCTCCTTGTCTTCTCTTTCTACCCCACTGCTCTACTTCTGTGTTTACCTTGTTCCTTCTTCTCACCTTATGAATATTATTATCTCTTTCTCTCTTTCTCTTTCTCTCTCTCGTATATTTGGCGCCAAGAGGAAGATTCATGAGTTTGTTTTGGTAACAGTGGAAGAAGAGGCGAGGTTAAATAAACTCGTGTCCCTATGATTGAATAATGAACGGGTTACCTTTTGTGGATTGGCTGACTGGTACCTGGTCATTGTGTCTTGATTGTTTATTTACCTGTACATCATAATAACAGGTACACGCAGGTATAGTACATCATAATAACGGGTAAACCATAACAGGTACACCATGACAACAGGTACACCACAACAACAGGTTGAGATCCGCCTTTATTATGTCGAAAGTCAGGTGTTTGGGTGAGGCTGTACATAGTTTATTGTTGTTGCGTGTGTGTGTGTGTGTGTGTGTGTGCGTGCGCGCATCACTACCACCACTACCACAACTACCCCAACCACCACCACCACCACTACGCATAACCCAACACCACTACCACCACAACCACCATCCCTGGATTTTCAGACTCAGTAAAAAGAAAAACAAAAAGAGTTTGGATGATGTGGCTGTAGTCAAAGGGAACTTATTTATATCCACATGCAACCAACACCCCAGCATAGATGTGGTTCTCTGATGCTCCTGACTGGACACACACACACACACGAGTTAACTAACGAGGGAAAAATATAATGATGTAGTGAAGTATAATGTATAATAGTGAAGTATAATGTATAATAGTGAAGTATAATGTATAATAGTGAAGTATAATGTATAATTGAGAGAGAATGAGACAGCCATGAGTGGATCTACCTCTCCCTCACTCTCACTTTCTCCTCACTACTTTCCTCACCTTCACTCCTCTCTCCCTCATTCTTACCTCACTAACCTCCCTCACCTTCCCCCTGATCATATTGTCTCCCTCATCACAGCAGAGTAAAGATGGCAGCTGACACACACACACACACACACACACACACACACACACACACACACACACACACACACACACACATGATGACGTCACAGGTGCCACACGCTGTCCAATTTCTCAAACTGATTTTTCCTCGTCCTTAACTAGAGCTGCCTGGCTACCGATTGGTCGACGTGAGATTTTCTAAATTATGATTGGCTGGTATTTAGGTCTGTTTAGAGTCGATTGTGTAATACGACTGCCTGGATGGCCGAAGGTTCCAACATGTTTCGCTGTGTTGATTGTACGAAAACACCTGTTGAATTGTACCTCTTAAATTATTGCATGTTTATATAAATGATGATGATGATGATAAGAGTTCTAAATTAATTAAAATAACCCGGACCTGAATTTATTGTATGCAAATGTAATATTATTTTAAGACCTTAGAATGAAATAAAGATAAATTAGAATTAACAGAGAGAGAAAATATGTAGAAGAAAATGAAAATCTGGTTTAAAAGGAAAGAATTTATGTCAGTGAGTTGGCTGCGATCATTAATAGGAGTCGTTTCTTTGCGTCGTTCCTGTGTGTGTCGTTCATGAGCGTGTGTCGTTCATGTGCGTGTGTCGTTTATGTGCGCGTGTCGTTCATGTGCGTGTGTCGTTCATGTGCGTGTGTCGTTCATGTGCGTGTGTCGTTCATGTGCGTGTGTCGTTCGTATGTGCGTGTGTCGTTTATGTACGTTTGTCGTTTATGAGCGCGTGTCGTTTATGCGCGTGTCGGTTTATGCGTGTGTCGTTCATGTGCGTGTGTCGTTCATGAGCGTGTGTTGTTCATGAGTGTGTATCGTTCATGAGTGTGTGTCGTTCATGAGCGTGTGTCGTTCATGTGCGTGTGTCGTTCACAACCTCGTGTCGTCCATAACCTCGTGTCGTTCACAACCTCGTGTCGTTCATGAGCGCGTGTCGTTGCTCAAGGGTTATGAGTTCCGGCAAAAGCCTTTCCCTTACGGTGCCTCACGTACCGAGGGACACACACACTAGGTAATACCTGATCATTACCGCCCTCAGGTAACAGTAAGACAGGTGGGTCGTAGGGCTCACTGGGTCGCTGTGTAGTGGGGGGTGTAGAGGGTGTAGGTGGGGGTTGGTGGGGTGTAGGTGGGGTGTAGGAGGGTGTAGGTGGGGGTTGGTGGGGTGTAGGAGGGGTTGGTGGGGTGTAGGTGGGGTTGGTAGGGTGTAGATGGGGGTCGGTAGGGTGTAGAGGGTGTAGGTGGGGGTTGATGGGGTGTAGGTGGGGTGTAGGTGGGGGTTGGTAGGGTGTAGGTGGGGGTCGGTAGGGTGTAGAGGTGTAGGTGGGAGTTAGTAGGGTGTAAGTGGGGGGGGTGATAGGGAGTAGGGGGCGTAGCTGGGGTTGTAGGCAGGGTGTAGGAGGCAATGTATCTGGTGGTTGTAGGAAGGTGTAAGTAGAGTGTAGTGGTTGTAGAGGGGTATAGGGGGTAGTGTACGGAGGGTGTAGACTGTAGAGAGCAATGAGTGAGTGTGGTGGGTGTAGGGAGTGTAAGTCAGATGAAGGAAGTGTACCCTCAGGCCTCACAGGGTCACTTGTGTCGTCAGAGTGTAGCGAAGGTGTAGTGGGAGTGTAGGTAGGGTGTAGTGGGTGTTGTCAGGTAGGTGTATTACAGGGAGAGTCACCGATATTTACAACCAACTGTAATGACGTTCACATAACCTACCTAAGACCCGTGTGTGTGTGTGTGTGGTGAGGAGAAGGCTGTAGTATAGGGAGTGGGGAGGCAGAGGAGACAGAGGAGGGAGAGAAAGAAGATGTAGTGAGGAATGAGGAGGAAGAGGATGAAGTGAGGAATGAGGAAGAGTGTTAGTGAGGGTGACAAAGGCAGTGAGAGACACCTAACTGTACTGTCAGAGCTACTCCCTCACACCATGACACCCCCCCCAACCGTGTCATAAGGCAGGGAGTCACGCACCTCCCACACCCTAACAGTGGTATGGGGATACGACACAGCAGAGTGGTGTGACCTTCAGGAATAAATAATAGTGGTGACATCTTATGACACAGAAAAATGGTGTGAGCTTAGGACACGGTGAGGTGGTGTGAGTTTAGAACACAGTTGGTTTGTGTGAACTGTAAAGTGGAGTAGTCTTGTGTTGGAGGAGGTGTGTGTGTGTGTGTGTGTGTGTGTGTGTGTCACTGGGTGGTGGGAGGAGAGAAGGATGAAGGCGTGGGAGGATGACAGAGTGCAGGGTGAGGCGTGGGAGGGTGAGAGAGTGCAGGGTGAGGCTGACGTGTAAGATGAGACGCGGTCAAATAACTTTATGCAAAGGTGTGCAGGGTGAGGCGTATACAGATGGCGTGAGAGAGAGAGGGTGGCGTGTGGGTGAAATGTGAGCAGAAGGCGTGTAAAGGAGGTGGCGTGGGCAGGAGGCGTGGCCAGAGGACTGAGGGCCTCTTGACCGTTCATCTAATTTACTCTGGTGACTCGTCCCTCTCCGAGAAACATTGGTCAAGTTTACTCCGTTATCACCTGTGTGTGTGTGTGTGTGTGTGTGTACAGGGTACCGGTATGTTTCTGCCTGTGGATATTTTAAAGTAAACAAAAACCACGTGCTTCTATTTACATAACAGTGAGGACCACGTGCAATCAATCAGCTGTTACGGCCAGACAACAGAGTCAATAACAAACCGTAAAACAATACAAAAAATATATCTCTTGGTTTTAAACAGTTGTCACCTTAATGATAAAAAAAATACATTGTAGCGAAAAACTGACTTTGTGTTCATGCTTAAAGACCTTCGTTGTTGAAGCACAGATATATATTGTAACGATAGCAATCACACAGACAGACATATACGCAGACAGAAAGAAAGAAAGAAAGAAAGAAAGAAAGACTGAGGTAGTGTTGTTACAGTCCCCACAACAGTTACAGTAAACACACACTATTAAACAGACTAATACAGCATTGCGGTTACAGTCAGGTAGAAGTTACAAAACCATGATACACAAACCATCACTTTACAGCTACTTAAAACAGTGTATTTATAACAAAAATCATAAAACACAAACCATCACTTTACAGCTACTTAAGAAATCTACTTAGCAAAAAAGTATGAATCATAAATCACTTAATACAACCTAATTTATACAACCTAATTTATAAGAAATCCATAAAACACGACTCATTACTGTACAGCTACTTAAAACAATCTACTTATAAAAATACAGCACAAAAACCTTCACTTTACAGTCACTTAAGACAGCATTGTAGCGGTCACTGTCGCATATAACTTACGAAATCAAGAAGAAAACATTGTGCTTCTAGCGGGTGTTCATGTGTTCAAGAACTAAATAACTCGCAATGGTTGGAAAATACTCCTTTGAGGTTATTGTTCATTGTTTACCTGAAGAATGGCAGTCGTGAGTCTTTTGTTTTCGGTGTTGAACAGCTGGTGGAGTGTAAACAAGAGACGTACTGAATTGCAAACAGGTGAGTTCAGGTGTGTTTTAACTCAATGATTTTTTAAATTAACTTAATCTGATTTAAACTCTCGTCTTATCTAATCGAACTGGACGTGGTGTAACTTAATCCTAACTTGGCTTGACCTAATCTATCTATTCATTTGTCAATTCACCTTATTTTTCTATCTATCTCTCTGTCTGTCTGTCTGTCTGTCTGTCTGTCTGTCTGTCTGTCTCAAATTTTTATAGATTCGGTACAACACTCAATCCGTCCCTCGAGGCTGGTTGAACTCTCGTCTGGGTGGAGAGTGAGGCAAGAATACACCATTACGACCAAGTACTGCCAGGGGAGGAGGAGGACTCGGGCTGGACATACACACACACTGTATTCACCCCGGCTCTTCGCGTGGATTGAATGGTGATACGCTGTAGTCCTCTGGGAAATATTGTATCGGTTGTATAATTCGTTGTATTTTTTTTTTCTTTTGGTATTTCATTTTGGTAAGTGTATGAGTGTATAAGTTTGGGAATCTGTAGGTATTGATTTATTCTGTATTGTCAATAACATACATGGGATATTTTTATTTTTATTTTTTTATTTTTTTTTACACATTTTGTTTGAGAGATAAAGTTGATGTTTCTCATAATCTTTGATATGTTTCTTGAGTTTCCCGTACGTACCGTGAGAGATATCTGATGCTCCAGTCTGTCGAGAGATGATGACAGGGAATTTATATGGAAATATACACTGCATGATACTTACTGGTTATGCATGAGAGAATTTTCCTCCATCTAGCTATATCCATGCAGTTGTTGACCCTTTTGTTGAGTTGACCAAAGCCAGCAGGGTTCCACACACACACACACACACACACACACACACAGGGCTCTTAGTTACTGGTTATGGTAAGAATTTCGACTGTGTTATCTCCATTATTTGAGGGAGTAAAATTTGTACATTAAGTTAAGCAAATTAGGAGAGAAAATGTATCTTAAGAGCCATTGAGAATCCTAACCCAGTCTTACAGTTAGACAGTCAGAGAGACAGAGAGGTGCGTGACTGGCCAATACCACCTGAGATGAATCTACATGACTCAGGTATTGCCAGGTGTCATTATACAGGTGTTGCTTGGCCAGCCTCTGTATCATTGTGCTGACGTGTAACACAAATATTTCACATAGAAACACTGATTTTTATAGTTTTCTTGGCCTGGTGGTTAGGGGATGGGGGTGTGTGGGGTAATCTTCAGGTGATTGGTTTAGATATCCACAACTTACTCGTAGAAGGGAACAACCAGAGAACCGTAATAACTGTGGCTGTTAATACTCTGAGATATTCAACTTTACGACACTATTAATACACCTGAACCTGTACAGTATAATAATCTATCATCTAACAGTCCCAGAGTCGTGTTATCTGCCGCAGCCATCATGAGAGAGAGAGATGGGGGGAGGGGGGGGGGAGGTATCATCTATGACCATCGTCCGGCCATTACAATTGACACATGAGGTAGCGGCGTGTTGGTTTTGTCCCGCTGTTGTGGCTGGGTTACTCCGGACACACACACACACGGCCATCCATCCTGTCTGCTCTGATGGTGAAATTTGTGGTGAAACTTGGTCACTAGACGTAGCAAAATTCTTGTAACTGTACATGGTGGAGTTTGATGGGGAATGTTGATCTTGTGTGAGGCAGTGTGATACGGTCTCACAACTTGAATTAAGAAGAAAATATCTAACTCAGAAACCAATGTGAATCTATGACCCAGATTCACAAAGATTCATAAGGCGAATCTTCCTGGTAACTGAGAATGTAATGATGAAGTTAAAATGGTTGGCATAAGTAATTTTTTGGGGGGGAGGGTGAGGGCAAAAATTTCTCAGCCTTCATTTGTTTTCCTAACTAATTGTAAGTAAATATATCCAATTAGATAAAGTCTCAGTTTAATTCTGGTGAAATTTTTGACATGGTTTAGTGTCTTAAGTCAACCAATTAGAGGCATTCTTATTGCCACAGTAACGAGGAATATTTGTGGTGTGAATCTTGGTGAAAATAATCCCCAGCACAGTGAGGTGTTCAGGGACTCGTTGGCTCGATCCTGGCGGGAAATAATCAAATAAGACTTTAATCCTCGTAAATTTCATCCAAGTGTCTTATTATCAACTATAAATTTGAGTTTGACTTGTCTTGCTGACGTGTGTGTGTGTGTGTGTGTGTGTGTGTGTGTGTGTGTGTCAGCTGCTGGGGTGGCTGACGGCGGAGTTTTACACACAGGAAGTATCTGTACGTGATGGTCCTGGTAGAACGTGAGGCTCTTACCAAACACCACAAAACTACGAGTGTATTCTGATCCTGGGATACAGGCTCGAATCCCAGGCAGTATACTTTGTTTAATGTATAGAGAGTTTTTCTTCCTTTTTTATAACGTATACATAGTAGTTTCTTATTTATTGTATGTATATAATAACATTTGTCCTACACATGCATGTATAATGACTCCATAACCACACAGTTACTAGGGCGGCCACAACAACAGCTGGACTCAGTAGACAGCGACAGTCACTCACTCACACCCCACGCTACACTGTCACCTACAATAACCACCATTATAACACATTGACGAAACTATTGATTGCGTTCAATGTAATCTACTAATCACTTTGTGCAATGCTGACGACGCTTTTGAATATCTTACCATCGGATGTTGCCATATGGTGATAAACACGAGGTATTTCCAACTTGATAAACTATAAAAATAAAATACTCTTTCCCAAGTTATATAAATCTACATACAAACAGATATATTAGGGAGAAATATTCTGAAATAGTGAGGCTTAAATCCCCAGTAGAAATGGCAGTTCATCCAGAGAGAAACCATAAAAATATTCATCACAGAAGCGACGCAAAATAGTAAATAATGAACGAGACTCATTATGAACCGAGGCTGTGAACATTATTTCTGCTGTTCTAATAATTTCCACGCCATTTTTAAAACCTACAAGAGGAATTGTTTTAATAGAGAATGAATTGAGCGTTTAAAAGTCGTCACAATTACTACAACTTCTGGATAATACGGCTATGACAATACAGGTGATGAAACATATAAGAATATCTGCCGCAGGGGTTGAGATATTGATAAAGGAGCAATACCATTATCGCCGTAGGTGTTGTGGAGGGGGGTTCATACACGTTTGAGTGAATGATCAGAAGACTGGGGTTTTGCTTTTAAGATCCTGGGTTGGAATTGTAGGTATCCTTTCTCTGTCTCCTTGTTTCTATTATTTATTTCCTCTTCTCTTTGCTTCTTTAACTTTAGTTTGTATCTCACAGTGAATATGAAGATATAGTTTATCTATAGTATTAAAAGTGACATCAAATACCTCGCCGCCTCGCTCAAAAGGACCCCCTCCCCCCCAAGCCAAAAGCTTTGAATACTGAATCAGTCTGGGGTGGTATAGTCGTCGACGGGGTCCTGGTCGAGGGGTGTGTTGTGGCTGTGGCTCGAGGAGGTGAGGACGACCCCTGGGGAGCCGTACCTCTGGCCGACGCCTTTGGTGCCCCCAACCCGCACCGACGCCCTTACGCCCAGCTGGGGAAGGTGGCGACCAATGCTCACTGCTGATACTGCCACTACACCTCGGCTCTCAGTGAAGGTTCTGTACTCATCAACAAGAACTCCTCGAGTCCCTCCCTTCCGGAAAAGGAGTGCTCTTGTCGGTGGATCTTCTTGGAGATCTAATATGTTAGCCTGAGAAGTGACCCCAGCTGGTGAACGTTGATTTTGGTGGTGTTTTAGTGTTGTATTGTGTTGTGTTGTGTTGTAGTCATATTATCTTTTTATATAGCAGCTTCCAGCCCAAGATCAGTGAGATGTCTCCTTGGCTGAGAGATCCCCCCACACACACACACCGACATGATCGATAACAATACTCGTTCTGGAAAATGAGAAGAAAAAAATATGTAGCGGAAACCAACGCCATCTATTAGCGAGTGACAGACCCACCTCACGCTACCTAGACACTCCCCAGAAACACGGAAACAAAACAGGGAACATTAAGCTACTTGCTACGTGTATATAGAGTCGGTGATCCTTCTCTTCCTCCTTCCCTTCCCTTCCTCCTCCCCCTCCTCCTCTTCCTCCCGTGAGCAGTTAAATGGTTTAGGGAAACATAAATGAGTTGTCGACCAATGGCATGCGGTGACGGGAATAATTAACAAGGAGACAGTATAATTTATATAATGTGGACAGACAGTAGTGACGGGAAACTGATGTTATCTTACTGTTAAGGTCGTCACTGTCTTGTTCTGCTGTTGAGGTGTGAGAGAAAGAGAGAGAGAGAGAGAGGGGGGGGGGCTGTGAGCGTCTCAGAATACGTGAACGATAAAATATGGGAAAAAAGACACAAATACGATAACATAAAATAGAATTAATAGTCCAAATATATAAAGAAAATAACGCTAAGAATAGACATTTTAATAGAGGTTATAGAGGACTATGATAATATTTAGAAGGTGACAGTAAGAGAATATTGACACATAGATGGTGAAGGTCTCAGAGTACAGGTAGGTCATGGGTAGGTCACAGGTAGGTCATGGGTAGGTCACAGGTAGGTCATGGGTAGGTCACAGGTAGGTCATGGGTAGGTCATGGGTAGGTCACAGGTAGGTCATGGGTTGGTCACAGGTAGGTCATGGGTAGGTTGCAGGTCACAGTAGAAAATATTGAAAATATTCTAGTTGTTGATAATATTTCTAGTATCTCTTTCATTCTCCCTCGGTAGATGGAAGTAGAGGATAGGGGGATAGGGAGACAGACCGAGAAATAGGGAGACAGAGGAAGGTGGGGGGGGCCTGGATCATCCAATCTCTATTATGGGTCCACCTGGGAAGCCTTACCTGTACCTGTATCCTGGCCGTCACAAGAAAGACGGCCTTCACCACCACTATCACCACTACCACTATCATTCCCACTTCCACCACCATTACAACCACCACCACTACTACTACCACCGCCATCACCAACCTCACGACCACCAGCACCACTGCAATTACCTCCACCATTACCACCCCATCGTCACCACCATCCCCACCACTACCCCCTCCCCATTTTCTCTCTCTCTCTCTCTCTCTCTCTCTCTCTCTCTCAATGTAAAGAAATCCTCAGCCCAAGGTTCACTGTCTTATCCTTTAGGGAAATTCCTCTGACTGACGCGACTCATGGTGGCAGATAACATCCCCCCAAATCAATATATCCCCTGAAATCTCCCCCTTTGTCATGGTGGAATTCCTTGAACTCTTGACACAATCTCTTACTAGTGGATAGATTCCCTCCCCAGGGAGATAATCTTCTACCTGGGGGTGTTGTCATTTATTCCGGGGCTTATGCAACTCTGTGGCTGGGGTGTAACAGTGCCATTAAACTCCACACAATGGGAGTCAAGCCCCAGCAGTGAATTAATCCCATACCTCCGGATTAAGTTCCCAGACTCCGTGAATAAATCCCACACTACCGGATTAAAAGCCCCTGGACCCAAATTTAGTGCGGCTTGCTCCCCCCTTAACCCCTCCCATTGCCTCCCTCCTCCGGATAAAGTGCTCCACCTAGGATGACTAAGGGTGTGAGAGAGAGAGAGAGCCTGTTGACAATATTGTACAACGACTACCACCCTCGTGCTCCCTCACACCTCTCAGTTTTTATCCCAGGAGAGACAAAGAATAGCTCAGAATACATGTAGTAGTAACACATATACACACTGTAATTTTTTTATACCAAGTGTGAAATATAGATATGTCATACTAAATGCTTATTCCATGTAGGGTGAGTGTCCTGGGAATAGAAATAATATATTTGTATGAACAGAAAGAGAGGAAGAGAGAAAACAGAAGGAAAGAAAGAAAGAAAGAAAGAAAGAAAGAAAGAAAGAAAAAATAGAGAAAGCTCTATCCCCCTTTACCTCCCTCAATCACTCTCTCTACTTCCCTCCACCTCACCCCCCCCCCAAACTTTCCTCCTGGGGGGTAGTAAGCTGCTCGACCCACCAGTATCCCTCGTTCATTTACCGTGGTGATGACCGGCGGCCGGATACTCTTAGGTAAGAGCCGGATGTACGAGTGTTGTGTCGTATGCCGCCACGCCCAGTCAGGAAGTCCCCGCCCAGGTTACAGGAGAGGCGAACGCGTCTTTGTGTGTGTGTGTGTGTGTGTGTGTAAAACCTCCACATGGTCTGTAACCTTTAAGTTTCACCCCAGTTGACAACGATAGCAGATTGTCTAACTCAGTACAATATATCATGTGAAATGCTTTTTTTTTTCTCTTTATTGTTTCATTAAATCATTTATTATTAGGTAGAAATATCAAACGAGCTCTTGTGTTGGTGTTTACATTCTGTGCAGTGACTATGTTGAGTCCAGTAGGTTGTGTTATGTCGTATTGTGTTGTGTTGTGTTGTGAGTGTCGACTTTGTTGACAGGTCGACGAACCTTTGATACGTTACGCGGCTGAACTGTTAAAACTGCCTCACCTGGAATAGTATTTATGGTTCACCCGCTCTACTGTGTGTGTTTGTATATGTACAGTATATCCATCAACATTAAACCCCATCCTGTATATAAACACACACACACACACACACACACACACACACACACACACACACACGGATAAATACAAAAACCCTGCCACAGTACTTGAACAAACAGGAACACGAGGAGAACACCGTGGTAGCGAGGCAGAGTAGACGCTGAAGGAGACAAGATCGTCAAGTGAGGGGCCTCCTCACAGGTCTTCTATAAAATACTTGAAAATTGGATGTTTTATTTTTGTGAGTAGTTTGTTGTAGTGAGGCAGATGGTCTTACATTATTGAGTTTTGTGAGTGACTTGACTTTAAATTAGATGGATCACCTGAAGATAAGCCCCTCTCAGGTTAATTCACTTTAAGATTAAATTAACCTAACGCTAACTTAACGCTAACCTACCCTACCCTACCCTACCCTTCCCTAGCCAAAAACCCCAGGTATCGATAGGGTATATAATCATCAGGTGAAATAAGCTAGGGAGGTTAATCTTCAGGTGATCCGACTACATACAGCGGGGCAAATAGTGGTAGTAGTGGTGGTGGTGGGATGGGGGAAGAGTCTCGTGAATAAAAGAGACTTAGAAGAGAAGTAATTTGCATACAGATGATTGTTAGGTTAAGTTCTTTGTGTAGGTGGGTGGAGCCTTTTGTATGTAGGGCAGGGGTGGAGTGCCAGAGGTCTACACACACACACACACACACACACACACACACCCTTCCATTACTGTAGGTCCCAACACACTCCAGGTTGTAGATTCCACTAAGCTCCTCGGCGTCACCATAGACAACAAACTAAATTGGAAACCACACGTCAGTGAAGTTGTCAAGTCCTCTTCCGTCTCCACCTCCTCCGCCGACTCAAGTCCCTCGGAGTTCCTGCGCCCGAGTTCCTCAGTGTTTACTCAACATTCATACTTCTCAAGCTCGCCTATGCCTCCCCCACCTGGTCTTCCTCCCTAAATGCCACACAACGTAAACACCTATAAAAAGTGCAAAGGAGGGCATGCAAGATTATTCTCTCCCCTTCCTACTCCACATATCAAGAAGCGCTCAACACACTCACTGACCATCACCACGACCTCATCTGCAAATTTGGTGAGAAGATTCTGCACCATCCTCGACACCGGATCCTACTACCACCCGAGATCACTCGTCCGAGAATTGAGAATTGCTGTTCGACACCATAACCGCATCCAGCCCATACGAGCACGAACTGATCGCTATAAGAACAGCCCAGTCCCAACCATTGTAAAAATTATCAATAACTTGTAATCAACCAGGGTATTCACTCAGAGTCAATCTTACTTTTTGCACTGTCACTATGTTGAAATGCCCTGCAGTTTGAGCTTCTCCCCACCTAGTTATTATATATATCATATTTGTATCGCTTATGTTACTTGTATATTATTTGTAAATCAAGAGATCCATTCCCCAATTATGTAACTGTATATTTTCAGCTTTCCGGCTGCCATGCTCTTTCAATAAACCGTTAATTATTATTATTATTAATACATACATACATACATACATACATACATACATACAAGTTAAAGAAAGATCATACACTTGCTGTTTCTTCCTCGTCCGAGAAACTCATATAACTGAGTAAATTACGAGTTGGACGTTTTAAGATTAATGGTGGGTAATGTTTTGTTTTGTTTTAGTGTGTGTGTGGAAGGTAGAGCGCGTCTTATCCTCAAGGCCTCTCCCTCCCTCATCCCTCTTCCCCTCCCTCCCCCTGCCCAGTCTCCCTCGCCTGTCACACCCAGCGCGAGAGATAGCTACAGTCTCTGGCCGACATAACTGTTTGCCATCACACAGTCACCTCCTGTCAACCTCTCCTCACCTGTCTTATCGTTCCCATTCATCTAAAACTCAAGTTCTCCTTAAGTGAAATTGGATTACCTGAAGATATCTCCCCTTACCATATTTCACCTGATAATTAAATACCTTCACTCTACCTGGGGGAGTTTGGGTTAGGTTAGGTTAGGTTAGATATGATTATGTGAGGTTAAGTTAGGTTAAGGTGGTTAATCTCAAGGTGAAGCAAATTGGTGAGTTAATTAATCTTCAGGTGATCTGTGAAATTTTACTTGCAAAAAAAAAAAATCTCGTTTCTTTACCTGACAACATAGACGTTAACCAATTCATCTAAGTTAACATGAGTGTAGAATGAGACGTATTTATTTATTTGTTTGTTTGTTTGTTTGTTTGTTTGTTTGTTTGTTTGTTTGTTTGTTTGTTTGTTGTCATCCTCCTCTGCTGACATACCGACATGACTCACGTTACCTGAACAGTAAACTCTGCCATCTGTCATCAAGAACTGGTCATGCTCTTGGTCATTAGTGGAGTGTACCTGTTATCTCTCTCTCTCTCTCCCTCC
The DNA here is from genome assembly GCF_018991925.1 of Homarus americanus. Taxonomy (NCBI): domain Eukaryota; kingdom Metazoa; phylum Arthropoda; class Malacostraca; order Decapoda; family Nephropidae; genus Homarus; species Homarus americanus. The sequence continues at coordinate 290,585 of NW_024749663.1, forward strand.
CTCTCTCTCTCCCTCCCTCCCTCTCTCTCTCCCCCCTCTCTCCCCCCTCTCTCCCTATCTCTCTCCCTCCCTCCCCCCCCTTCCCCCTTCCCCCTCGCCCCATGTTTATAAGTACTTGATGACTGGAGGGGTTGTGTAGGTAAGGAGGGGGGAGAGGCTGCCTGGGTAGCTATTTATTTATACCTCGTGTAGTGATTACTTGCCGGAAGAGCTCACACACATCTGCCTTCCTTCCTTCCTTCCTTCCTTATTCCTCTCCTCCCTGGCCTCCTTCCTACCTCCCTGACTCTCCAGCTCCCTACCTCCCTTAAAGAGTTCTTAGGGCAGGTTATGAGCTATTGTACTTCAGGGATTTTTAAGGCAGGTTGAGGTAAGTACTGGTGTTTTTCCCTCCTCTAAAAATACACCATTTTCCCCTTTCTTCCCCTCTTCCTCATCATCTTTCCATTTCCCACTTCTTTATCTTTCCCCTCTCCTTCCTCTTCTTAAATTTCCTATCTCTTTCCCTCTTCCTCTTGTCCTCCCCCCTCCCCTTTTTATTTTTCCCCTCTCTTCCCTCTTACCTTCCCTTCTCCTCTCCTACTTCTCTTCCCTCTTACCTCCCCTTCTCCTCTCCTCTCTTCCTTCCCTCCTTCTCATCAACAGTTCCTTTACCCCCTGAGCTTGTCTGTATGACCAATGGCTACCGCAGCTCTTATTAAACCCTGTATTTTTTTTAATTTCCAACCCACGAGCTGTTCTATATTTACGACCGTGTTCTGTGTGTTCTTGAGGGTGTTCTGTGTGTTCTTGAGGGTGTTCTGTGTGTTCTTGATGGTGTTCTTCATTGTGTTCTCTTATGTTTGCACTATGATCGCGTCTTTGTGTTCCCCATTCTCCTGCTTCCTCCTTCCTCTCTTTCCTCTTTCTCCTCCTCCTCCTTTCTTCTTTCTTCCTCCTTCTCCTTCTCTCTTTTTTCTTTCCTCCCTCCTCCTCCTCCTCCTCCTCCTCCTCCTCCTCCTCCTCCCTTCCCTCCCTCCTCTTCCTCCCTCCCCTCCTCCTCTTCCTCCCTCCCTCCTCCTCCTCCTCCTCCTCCTCCTCCTCCTCCTCCTCCTCTTCCTCCTGTCTCTTCCTGGGTTTTTCTGCATGGCTGTATCTCATCATCTCCCCTTTACCCATACCACACCTCCTCCTTACCTCCCTATCCCTTCCCCTACCTTTTCCCTTGCTGATTTACCCTCACGTTACCTATGGTCTCTCGATTATTTTATTTATCTATTGTCACACATCCTTCTGCATTGTGAGGGGAGGTGCAGAGGAGGGGAGGGGGAGGGGTGGCAGAGGAGAGGGGGAGGGGTGACGGAGGAAGGGGGGAGGGGCGACGGAGGAAGGGGGGAGGGGAGAGGGAAAGGACGAACCACTATTGAAAGAGATTACTGTCACTGGTTTTCGTTCTTTAGAGGTTAATATAGATAGATAGATAGATAGATAGATAGATAGATAGATAGATAGATAGATATACAAACAATGGTAAACAGTAAACAGATTCAACTCAGGATAACACAAACAAAACTTGTCTGCCTAGTGTGATAAGCTATAGCTACTACCTCACACCTGCTAGTAGTGCTAGTTAATCCCTTGAGTACGATGACAACCCCCTGCAGAGTACAGTGATAACCCCTTGAGTACTAAGACGACCCTCTGAGTACGATGAATTAGTTCAATGAGTGTGACTATAAGATGTTTAGTTCATCTAAAAATCGTACTCAGGGGGTTATCATCGTACTCAAGGTGTCATCATCGTATTCAAGGTGTCATCATCGTACTCAAGGGGTTATCGTACTCAAGGTGTCATCATCGTACTCAAGGGGTTATCATCGTACTCAAGGTGTCATCATCGTACTCAAGGTGTCATCATCGTACTCAAGGTGTCATCATCGTACTCAAGGTGTCATCATCGTACTCAAGGTGTCATCATCGTACTCAAGGTGTCATCATCGGACTCAAGGTGTTATCATGGTACTCAGTATTTAGTTCCGGGTTAATTATCTTAGACACATCACTACCACATCTTGTCACCGCCTAGTGTGTGTTGCGTGATAAAGGGTTAAGTTACTGTTCCCTCTACCACCAATTAGTCAGCACCTCGTTAAGCTAATTAGTTAAGATGATGATTGTTACGTCTATGAGTAGTTCGTGTGTGTGTGTGTGTGTGTGTGTCTCGATAACACACTCTAGTGAACACCTCACATATCGATATCTTAAGTCACCTACACCCAGCCAACTACACCCTCACTACACCCAGCCCTCTACACCCTCACTACACCCAGCCCTCTACACCCTCACTACACCCAGCCAACTACACCCTCACTACACCCAGCCCTCTACACCCTCACTACACCCAGCCCTCTACACCCTCACTACACCCAGCCAACTACACCCTCACTACACCCAGCCATCTACACCCTCACTACACCCAGCCATCTACACCTCTCACCACACCCAGCCCTCTACACCCTCACTACACCCAGCATTACATCCTCACTACACCCAGTCATCTACACCCTCACTACACCACCCTCACACCCCTCACTACACCCAGCCATCTACACCCTCACTACACCCCAGCCCTCTACACCCTCACTACACCCAGCCATCTACACCCCTCACTACACCCAGCTAACTACACCCTCACTACCCAGCCATCTACACCCCTCACACACCCAGCACTACACCCTCAGCCCTCTACACCCTCACTACACCTGTAGCCCCTACACCCCTCACTACACCCAGCCATCTACACCCCTCACTACACCCAGCCATCTACACCCTCACTACACCCAGCCCTCTACACCCTCACTACTCCCAGCCCTCTACACCCTCACTACACCCAGCCCTCTACACCCCTCTCACATGACACTGATCCCTACACCCTCTCATCTGGCTTCTGCATTTTTACACTGCGTTGTATTCTCGTCACTGCTCTCACCTCTCTCCTCTCTCTCCATCTTTCTCTCCTTTCCTCTCTCTCTCTCTCTCTCTCTCTCTCTCTCTCTCCCTCCGTCACAATATAGACACGTTCATGGCGCAGGTAACCAGGTGTGACGGGAGGTGAATCAGAGAGGCAGGTGAGGGTAAGTCACAGGTAAGAGGGAGAGAAGAGATGAAGTGGAAGGTAAGGCACTGATGCTCCTACCACTGTCCCTAACCTGATGTACCGATTTCCCTTCCCTTCCCCTCCCATCTCCTTCCTCCCCTCTCCTCCCCCCTTCTTTTTCATTCCTCTCCCATCCCCTACCGTCTCCTGCCCCTCCCGTCCTCTCCCATCCTTTCCTCTCCCTCTCCTACCCCCTTTCCCTTATCCATCCCTCTCCTCTCCTTCCCGTCACCCCTCCCAGTCAGACACAGGATCCAACATAAATAAAGAAAAAATTTAGTATCGCGTTCACTGACCTGGGTGCAAAGTTTCCATCTCGTGTGTGTGTGTGTGTGTGTGTGTGTGTGTGAAATATCTCATTCAGTGGCCTAATTCATCGTACTCAAGGGGTTCTGCATCGTACTCAAGGGGGTTGGCATTGTACTCAAGGGGTTGGCATCACACTTGGCTGGCCACGTACTCATTAAATGCTTCTACGTGATGAATGAGTCTAGTATGAGTGATGACAGCGGGTGATGCAGGTCTCAGCAAGTGTATTCCTGCCACCACACACGTCACTACCACCACCACCACCACCACCAGCGGCCGTTCAGGTGACAGTGCCCTCTTTACCTGTGTCTCGTAGTATAGTATAGTACAGGTGTATTAATTAAACATAGGTGTCTGGAGTTTTTGTTGTTTTAATTTCATTTATTCATTAACGACATGAATGAAATCGCAACGCTATACTTACAGAGCACTACAGAGCATTAACCACAACGCTATACTTACAGAGCACTACAGAGCATTAACCACAACGCTACTAATATTTATGGCTATGTAAGGTGGTAACAACACGTATCATTGTTACATACATATATTTTCCTAACTCTTGCTCCGTGACACTGACCACTCAGCTCCTGGCGACACTCTGCCACCGACAGCGGCCGGGATTTTAATGAAAATATTTGAGCGAGTTTTAAAAGTTTTCACCGCGGCTTTGATCACATCCACCCACCACTGTAATAATAAATAATAATAAATAAATTTTGATGAAACAATATTCTATTATCTTATAAATGGGGAAACATTTTTAAGAAAGAGTTAAAGTGAAAATTTTGAAATGGTTGACTGGAAATCTTACAGTGAGTTGAGTACCTTATATATAGGGGTCCCTGCGGCGAGCTAGAGGTACTTATATATTTCAGTATTATTGTGATGTTGTGATGCTGTGTACATAAGCTGTGGGCGGCTCTAAGTTGGAGTCTTTTTATCTTTTGTTTTATGTTTGAGGGAAGATA